>NC_044927.1:8439529-8512546 GCF_003576645.1 Ipomoea triloba | reverse complement strand
TTTTTTTTTTTTTTTTTTTTTTTTTTTTTTTTTTTTTTTTTTTTTTTTTTACTTACTTTATTTCAATTTCGATGCACTAATATCAATGCATTTTACGGAGTTTTTGTAATATTGTGTTTTAGGAATAAGGTTCAAATTAGCCATTGAACGTAACTCCAAAGTGCAATTAGGTCATTGAACGAAAAAAAAAAAGTGCAATTAAGTCACTCAACACTTCAAATACATGCAATTTTACCTGATAGCAGGTTACTTTTCATTTCATCAGGTTGCCTGCATGCTTTCATGGATGGTAAGTTGACATTTTAAAATATTTTTTAATACAAAACTTTAAAAGTAAAAATAAAATTTAAAAAATTTAATTAAAAGAAAAAACAAACGAACAAGCAAGCATTGTATTTTTATTTTATTTTTTTAATTAATTTTTTAATAAAAAAAAAGGAAGCAGGCATTTAATTTTTTAAAGCAAGCATTGTATTTTTAATTTTTTTAATTAATTTTTTTAAATAAAAAAGGAAGTAGACATTTAATTTTTAATTTTTTATTTTAATATTATTATTATTACAAAATTATTTTTAAATCCCAATTCACCATCCACATAAGCAAGCAACACGATGAAATGAAAGGTAACCTGCTATCTGGTGAAATTGCATGTATTTGGACTGTTGAGTGGCCTAATTGCACATTTTTTTCGTTCAGTGGCCTAATTGCACTTTGAGGTTACATTAAGTGGTCAATTTGAGCGTTATTACTGTGTTTTATTCAATTTAATCCTTTACGGTCAAAGTATATATGTAATATTGTGTTTTATTCAATTTAATCCTTCTATCTTAATTTTGTTCAATTTAATCTATGTATTTTAAAAAGTCAAACAATTAAGTACATATGAGAAAGGAGTAGGTTCAAATCATTGTAGTCTAGTGGTACTCGATTTACACTTCTATGTAGAAAGGAGTGGGGGTTCAAATCTCAGTGGTTTACATTGTAATACTAAAAAGAAGAGTTTCATTTATTTCTCAAATATCATTATTCCAATAATCAACATCTTTTTTCTGGAGGATGTTAATTAATACATAATTTCAAATAAACCCTTTTCTTTTAATTAATTCTCTTTGGAACAGATGAACAGTCGACACTAGGGCTAATCGGAAATGGAACGGGTACTTGACAATAACCCGGGAGAGCTTGAATCCGTTTCAGCTGCTCCGCCGTGGCTTTACCAAGAGCTTCTTTAATGCACTGGCACGCACTTTGTCTGTCTTGCTTTGTTTTTAAACCGTCCACCGCCGTTTTCAGGGCGCCACAACACGTCGCCGGTACCTCCCCGCCATTATATATGTAGACCGCGCATGGTAAAAGTGTGTTGATGAGGCCAGGGCACGTTACCTGCGCCTCCGCCCAAGGTGGCGGGATAACAACGCCGGAGGTGATGACGCATAGGAGGAGGAGCAATGACATCAGCTGCTTTCGGTTTCCGACGACTGCCATTGTGTAGCTAGCTAGCTTTGTTGGATTTTGATATAAGAATGTGATTAGTGTGGAAATGATTGGGAGGGATTGGGAGATATATATAGCTGCCGTTTAGCACGCATTAGTATGTACTATCATGAAATTAAGTGAGTGCGTTTTCTAATTATTATGTGTTAGTTAAGTAAATTCTGTATTTAAGCTAAATATGGCAGTTTTAGATGAATAATTTTGTATTTAATTCAAATTAAGTAGAGTAATACGTGTAGAGAAAGTTGTTCATATAAAATTTTAGAGTTAGTTGATTTTAAAATAATTAGAGACTAATGCATGTTACTCTAACAAATTCAGAGGACATATATATATTGTGATAGAAAATATACGTACCCCGATGTGGGACTGAGTAGAAGCGTAGAAAATATACCCCGGCACGTTGAGAATCCCGACCAATCTATCTGGGTGTATATATCTGGTGTTCCAATGTAATTTTTGTTCATACTTCTACTGAGACTCGAACCAACTCGAGTCCCTATGGGAGTGTAAACCGGCGGCCACTAGACCACAAGGTCGGCTAATTATTATGTGTTAGTTAAGTAAATATTGTATTTAAGCTAAATATGGCAATTTTAGATGAATAATTTTGTACTTAATTGAAATTATAATTTAAATTAAATAGAGTAATACGTGTTGAGAAAGTTGTTCAAATAAAATTTTAGAATTAGTTACGTTGATTTTACAAGTTGAGCCTTGAGCCTCGTTCCATCAGTCAAGTGATCTAGTATAAGCTTAATCAATGGTAGTATTTGACCATCAATTGGTTCATCCTTACCTCATTAGGCTGGGACCAACCACCCAGCGTTCTCCCTTTAGAGTCTTGAGCCTCGTTCCATCAGTCAAATCCGGTTATATAAGGAACGAGGGCGTCAGGAATCTCGGCACACATGGAGCAATCAGCGAAGCTTCGGGCTTTCTCTTATGCATGAGCTCCATGCGCGCGTAACACATGCCGAGATACTAGTATGTGTTCCCTTTAGCCTCCTATAAATACCGCGTTAAATGCGTGAAAGGACGACTTTTGTCATTTCTAACATTATTACATTATGATTGGGACTATCTGACCCATCGTCATCTTATCCTGAGCTTAGAGACTTAAACCAACAAGCACACTAAGATAGGATACATATCATATATCCGTGGGGACCATTGCCTTTTACTACATCATATATATATATATATGGCCATGATCAGGTGTGGCTGTCTCTTAACGTGCGGTCAGTGTGATCGCACCACTATGTATACAAATATACACCACTCAATGTTAGAAAATACACCACACAAATGTGCATCATTAGATACGCATCATCAAAAAACACACCAGCCACTAGGTATGTAAATATACACCAAACAATGTTAGCAAATGCACCATTAGGGGCAGGGGAATTATGATGCATTATTTTGGGTGTGTGGTGTGTTTTAGTGCAAATCAGTTGATAACTCTTAGCTGATTACATGTAAAATGACATTTAAGAGTATAAATGTATTATGTTATTTTAAGTTTTAAATATATTAGGATGTATGGACTCTTAATATCGATAAATGATTGAAAAATTTTACTACGTACTATCATGAAAAATTGAGTGCGTTTTCTAATTATTATGTGTTAGTTAAGTAAATTCTGTATTTAAGCTAAATATGGCAATTTTAGATGAATAATTTTGTACTTCATTGAAATTATAATTCAAATCAAATAGAGTAATACGTGTAGAGAAAGTTGTTCATATAAAATTTTAGTGTTAGTTGATTTTAATTTAATTAGAGACTAATGCATGTTACTATAACAAATTCAGAGATTTTAATTTTATATTATATTATATTATATTATATAATAGTGTGAGGCCGCACCGGTCGCATGTTAAAACCTGGCCGCACTAGAACTTGACTCTATGTATGTATATATATATGTATGTATGTATGTACATATATGTATGTATGTATGTATGTATGTATCTATGTATGTACATGTATGTATGCATGTATGTATGCACGTATGTACGTATGTATGTTTTTTTTCGAGTTTAAAATTCTTGGCAGTAACCCTAAAACCTCGGGCAATCGGACGTATTGGTTGGGCTCAACTAAAACTTTTTGCATTTTCAAATTATCATACTAGACTTTCAATTTTAATAAACTAGCATATTTACACTAATAAATACCCCGTATAAACTTATATATCATTCAATCAATCTAAACCTCCATTTCTAAATTTCAATTAGGATGAACTTACCTATAAACTCCATGTATGTTATGTTTCACACCACTTGTATAACAAATAATAACCTTAAGTGGCTCTTGCTATTAGACTAGCCCATTAAATTTCATAATAGCTCGTTCAAGCCATCAGACTTATTGATTTTGGGCTTATCAAGCTAATATATATTGGGTCTAACTCTAACTTTTTTTTTTTATTTTATTGGGCTAGCCCATTGAGTTCGGACTAAGAGTAACATCCCTACATATTCGGGATTTCGAGTAGCTTAAAGTGGTTGGCAGGTTTAAGCTCTTATTGTATTATTGCACTATTGAGTATGTCTGTCTATTCTAGCTTAAAGGAGTAAAATTTGTTTTGATTCCTAGTGTATTTTATATCCTTTATGTGCTTTACGAGTTATTACAAGGAAGTGCATTTATACGGTGCATGTTTTAGAATAGTGGTTAAGGTTGGGTTTCACTTGTTACAAAAAAAAAAAAAATTTATCTTTCTGCTTTAATTTCATTAGGACATCTCTATCTCTTTCCCTCCTAATGTCCCCATTATGTGGGTCCAACTCCTCACATCACTATATAATCTTTGTTAGTGTTTAGTTATTCTGTAAACCCCAACATGTAATTGACAAAATTATTATGGCAAACTAGATAGGTTAGGTTTAGTGTTAGTTGGAGTACTAATTGAAGATCTGGCAGAATAGACACTACATTAGAGCCTTTTTGAAATCTAGTTGTTGGAACTACACCGACTTATCTACGGACTACTGCAGCTAGTAGAGTAGTTACGTGGTTTGAGGTTATTTTACAATAATATCCTTATCTGATTAAGAGACCTCAAGGGTAACAATAATTCATACTATAAGGAAAACTTAGGAGATTACTTGCCTTCCAAGAATCAGAGTATTATATATACTAGTTAGAGAGATGTGAATTACAAGAGATAATCTTCAAGATTTGAATATTAAGAAACTCTCCCTACGAATTACAAAGAGATTACTCTGAGTTATCATCTTCTCAAGACACTATTGGTGATACGAGTTTAAGAAGATTCTTGAGAAGAAATTCTATAAAGCTTTACCTCTATGGACCGTATTCCATACAACTGTGGTGTTGTGGTGGGTGATGAGTCAGCGAGATGGACAACGACAACACGAATCTCCAAAAAAAGGATTTCTTGGATTGTTGATTTACCGTGTGAGGTATATCGCACATTGGGTTGAGAATGCGTTCTCTTATCGTATGTTTGATTTGTTGTTGACTTGTTGAAATAGTAGATTGAATTCACTAATGGTAGTCCCTAGACGTAGATACGATGGTATCGAACTAGGTAACAATACTCTGTGTTCTTTACATTTTGTTTGATTTATTCCCTACACATAGTCGTATCGCTATTGCACGTCAATCAAATGCGATTAGAGTTAGCGATAAGACAAATTCTCAAATAGTTAAGTCCCAAAGATAACCAAGAATCTTTAATATTGCGAATACAGAAAGTCACAATCTTCTATCTTATTTTCTCTCCATCTTGATCATTTTTCCCCCCATTTTGTGAGACCTACACTCCTACATATCATCTATTATTTTATTCACTTTCCTATAATATAATTATAATTTCAAATTTTGATTTTAAATTAAAATAAATTTAAATAACAAAATAAAACATTTTTTGAATTAAGCGGCTAAAATTATGGACAATAAAACACTTATTATTTATTAGTGGGACAAAAGCTTCTTAAAAGCTTTCACAACTCCATTTTTTCCCATCTCAAATGGATTTACTTTGAATATCAATTTTTATTCACTCATTATCTATTTTGAGTATATAATATATCGAATTAAACCTCATTTAAGAGAACCTGAATTTACCTTGACCTGGTCTAAATTCAAAGTGGATCCCACTCAACTTTGCCTCAAAATAACAATTTTACATGCCAATTTTAGCTCATTTTTCAACAATCCCTCAAATGAATGAAAAAGTATTTTTTTGGGACTAAAAATGATACTAACATGATTGCGTCCAACAAACAATCCTTCCATAGGATAGGTATGTGTTGACATTTCCCTACCTTGTAAAGGTGTATTTAATTTACTTCTTGTCTGGTAGAGTACAGTGTCTTTGAGCCATATTACTTTTTGTGTAAGTGATGATATATCATACACAATAACATGCAAACCTTTGTTCAATTATGATGAGTGTGCCCATTTTTGAACAAATTAAACTACCAACTCAACCAATTACTGGAAGTTAGCTGGCTAATTGGTATGATTGTACAATTTTTACTTGTTCGGTGACTAATTGCATTTTCATGGTTAGTTTGATGATTTATTTGACACTTAGGTGTGTTTAGAAACTAGAAAAATGAATTTTGAAAACTGTTTTCTGGAAAATGTGTAAGTTTTCAAAAAAATATTTTCTTTCCGGTGTTTGATTGCATTTTATAAAACTATTTTGGTGTGTGTAGTTCATTTTCTGAAAAATCATAACAAAAATCTCATTGTAAAATCACATTGGCCGATTGGTTTTCCCTTCGAAAACTAGTCGGCCAAAGTGGCTTCGAAACCAATCTGACTGCCAATTGGTTTCGGAAACCAGTCCACTGGTTTCTGGAAAAAGGTGAAAAGAAGATATGTGTAAGGGTAAAATACTTGGTAGAAGCACTTGGAAAATAACTTCCAAAACAAAAGGGAAGTCATTTTCCTAAAAATTTGATGTATTTTCTATTGACCAATACATAATTTTCCATTGACTTTAAGTTTTTCACCTTGCCAAACACTAGAAACTCAGAAAATGATTTTTTTCCAAATAACACCCTTATTTTCTTTTTAAAACCAACACCCTTATTTTCATTTTAAGTGTCCTATCCCGTTGGTAGACTGTTTGCACAATTTTATACCTATGAAATTCAGAAATTCCTTCAAGTTTTCTAACAGCTTTCACCTTCAACTTCATGGATCAATGAAAAATGGCAGGGAGAGTAGTGTCAATTTAAAGATTTTTGTGTAAATAGAGATTTTAAGTTTCCTAATTTCTCCTGAAATATCAACAGAAGATTTCCATAGAAGTAGAAGACACAAAGGTTTGGTTTGGCAGACATATATATACATACACTAATGTCCTTCAATTCCGATCTCTACAATGACATGTTGGCTACATAAACGATAATTATTGTTGGCTACCAGTAGCAATATGCCAAATGGTACATGGTGTAGGCAAGGCAACCCATATTCGCCGGCTAGATCTTAAGATCACCAGTGGTTGAATCATCGCCGGTAACAATGCCGATAATATACTCAATCTCATCGGCAACTTCTTTCATGGAAGGCCGATTCTGCCTCCGTTCATCTAGGCATGCCGCCGCCAAGCCCCCCATTGCTTTTAGCGTCTCTATTTCAACTTTACTTGCCCCTTCTTTGATAAAAGGATCAACAACATCCATCAATCTCCCTTCATCCATCACCTTCTTCATGAAAACCACCAAGTTCACATTTTCCTCTTCTCTATTGAAATCGATGGCCTTTTTTGAGGTCAAGAGCTCTAACAGAACAACCCCGAAGCTGTAAACGTCGCTCCTGTCTGTGAGTTGAAGATTCAGATAGTACTCGGGGTCTAGGTATCCCAGAGTCCCTTGAGCGGAGGTGTAAATATGGCTACCCTCACTATCACTAAGCTCCACAAGTCTCGAAAGCCCGAAATCGGAAACCTTGGCGTCGAGCTTTTCGTCTAGCAGGATGTTGCTGGACTTGACGTCGCGGTGGTAGATAGGAGGCACCGCCGAGGAGTGAAGATAAGCCAGCCCGTCGGCGGTCTGGTGGGCCACAACCAGGCGGCGCAGCCAGGTAAGCGGGGTCAAGTGACGTAGGCGGAAGGCGTGGAGGTGATCAAAGAGGGTCCCATTGGGGACGTACTCGTAGACAAGCTGCGGCTCTTCCAGCTCGACGCAGCAGCCGAGGAGCCTGACGAGGCTGCGGTGATTGACCTGACAAAGAATCCGAACCTCGTTGAGGACTTGTTCGGTGCCTTTGGTGTTGCCAGGCTTGGCGCGCTTGACGGCTATGAATGTCCCGTCGTCTAAAGTGCCCTTGAAGACCTCGCCGAAGCCGCCGGAGCCGAGCAGATTCTCCCTGGAGAAATTGTTGGTGGCTTTCTTGATCTCCTTGCCGGAGAATACTTTGGCGGACTTCCCACTGCTACTACTAGCGGCATTTAGAATTTGTTCTCTTTGCTTAACCAGTGTCTTCTGAGCTCTTCTTTTAAGCTGGTTGCGTCTGTGGACCAGAAATGCACTTAGCACTAGGAAAAACCCACAACCGCCAGCAACTGTAAACAATCACGAAATGGTGACAAATTCTTGACAGTCAGTATATGCAAAAGGTTTTGCAAAACAAATTAATGTAGATGGATTAATCCATGATATACCTCCAAATAGGATCCCTTTGTTCCTTTTGAGCTTACAATTTCTCCCTTTTCCACACTCTGCACATGTTTATAGCAATAAATTAAAGCTATATTGTTATATTTTACACAAAATTTGAAGACTATCTTAGGTTATTTAGGCAAATATAGGTTGGCATCGGGCGGGGGAATCCTGCGTGTTGAGCGGAGGTCGGTGAAGAAGGGACAAGTCCAGTATTACATGACTAGAGGATCGTTGGGCTGAGACCTAAAGGGCCTAAAAATGTAGCAATATAAGAAATATAAGAAATAAAGTTCAATTTTCACTACGAGTTATAACTTTTTAATTTGGTGTAGTAATAAGGTGGGAGGGGAAATTGTTGGGGGAGGTAAATGAAGGGTCAAGTCCAACACCCCCAAGTGCGATGTTGGGCGAAGGACTAAATAGGTAAGTCCAGTACTCGGCCTTACTTTTATAAAATGTGGGGTACAAGGAAATAAATTAATTTGCACATTCATTAAGATTTATAGCTTTTGGCCTAGTGGCAAGCTAAGAGGAGATTGTTCGGCAGAGATTAATAAATGGACAAATTCAACATCCGATGGTAGCAAATTGTTAGGAAAGGCTAAGTTACGAGTTATAACTTTTGATATAATGATAACCGGAGGCACTTGATACTTGGACGTACTTACTTTGGCAATATCCAGTAGTAGCATCCCAATACCTTCCGGCCTTACAAAAGCACCTTTTTTGTCCACCATTCCCCGGATCCGGCAAGCACAGCGAGAACGGCAACTCCCTGCAATCCAATTCCGTTTTACAGGATGGTTCAACCGGAGTATCCCACATCAGCTCCAGCCCCGGCCGCGGCCACTTACCCAAAGGCAACGCCGGGTTCAAATTCACAAAGCTCTGGTAAGCCATACACCCCTGCGAATGAACCCGTATCATGTACTCATTCTGCGACCCCCCCGTCCTAAATATACAACACAATCTCCCCTTCTTACACGGCGCCAGCCCAGAAGTCCCATCAATATAACCGTGGCACACGCATTTCGACGAACAGTTTATCGGCACTTGCAAGTGCAGCATATTTTCCGTGCAATTCAGCAGCAGAACGGTGTTGCTGGCCGTGATGTTGAACGGGAGGTTCTGGTCGAGCTGGATTCCCTCGCTGCCCAGATCCGACGAGACGCACGTGCCGCGCACGGTGGGGGCCGGAGCCACGGTCATCGTCTGCGCCTGCGGGTTAATGGAAGTGATGGCGTAGGAAGCGTTGTGGAGGGCGTCGAACCACAGTGTGCCTGAGGCGCACCTGATTTTGTAGGCTTGGTCGCCGCACTTGGGCCCCGTGCTCAGCGGGAAAGGCACCGGAGTTTCACCGCAGTTCCCACACGGCAGCGCCGCCATGGGCGTCGGCACAATCCGTAAGATGAGCGCAAACATCGTGAAGAAGAAAAACGAACTCTCCATTTTAGACATTCCGAGAAATTGTAATGTTGGGATGGTTGGTTTAAGTATAGATACATCATAGAGATTGGTGTCAGATCTAGCCTCGTACGGGACGAATGGGTATGCTTGGGAGTTCCGAGGTCTCGAACCAGAAAAACAAACATGCATTTAGCTACTTAAGCAGTGCGAATTCGTTTTACACATATTCCCTCCCTCTCGTTGGGAACGTCCAGGCAGTTTTTTTAGATTTTTTATCCTGTTCTTATAAATAAATGAGATCCTATAAAAAATATAAACACAATCTTTAAAATCGAATCATAAGAATCCAAGGTCGTTTCAATAAAAATAGAGGTCTTGTGCGACATTTGAATTTGGGCCCCTTTTAACAAGAATATCTATTATTTTAGAATCAAGGGCATCCTAATTTCATAGATTATATATGTCAAATAAAAACGAATCATTTAGTTTATCATTGTGATCACATCATCTAAACAACCATCAACATTCCTATATCATTTTCATCGTCACAATGATACTTATCATTGTTGTGCACACTATCATTTAAATTTTTTCAAGTCTTACAATCACATGATCATCTTTATGAAGATTATTAGCATCTGACAAATTTTCATTGGCATCATCCTTTTGCTCATCATCTATTTGATATTCTTTTGTAATGAATTTTTTCAAGAGCTCACTTTTATGATTGAGTTAGTTGTTCAATTCTTCTTTCTTTTTAGGCTTCTTAAACCCATATGAATATTTTTTAGAAAACATAATTACAAAATCCTAAAGAAAAAAAATTATTTAGAGTCACTATCAATAATAATTTATCAAGAAACAAACTCTTGAATATATATTATTCAATATTTAAAATTATTAAGTCAATAAGTCATGCTAATAAATAATAATTGTGAAATAAATCAAATAATATGTACAATTAAGTTAATAAGTTTTAATTCATAATCTCCAATCATTATTACATTGACCATGATCCACACAGCTGTGTGGACCATAAATAAAAAGTACATTTTTAATATACTAAACGTACATTATTTGAATACTAAAAGTACATTATTTTATATACTATAAAATAATATAAATTCAATACACAAATAATGTACTTTTAGTATATAAAAAATGTACCTTATATTCATGGTTCACACAATAATTACCCATAATCTCACATAATATATGTATATATATAACTTTGTAAACAAATTTAGAAATCCAATTGCAAAAAGAAAAAATGAAAAAAAATATATATATGTATATATTCTATACAGCAGGCTACTGCCTGCTGTATAGTATATATAGTTATTTACAAATTATGGGGCCCCCAAAAATTTGGGGGCCCTGTGCAATGGCGCTGGGCAAACATGCTCAGGGCTGACCCTGTAAGAATTCTATTAACCTACTATCTCCAATTCCCCAAAGTCCAAACAAATCGACAAAAAAAAAAAAAAAAAAACATCTTGAAACTACCTAGCTAGTGACTACCTAGCTACCTAGCAACTAGAACGATCTGTTACGGAGAAGAATCAATTTCTCAGATGCTATTAGTGGTGAATTATATTGGTGAATGGTACATATTTCAAGTTATCTTTGCAAATTCAGGCCTTAAGATATATATCATATGTGTCGTTGGGAAACAGAACAATTTTGCTATGCGGCATGCTTAATTAATTAGGTATTAATTATTAGGAGAGAGGAATGATTTGGAGAAAAAAGTTGATGAGTTTCAGGATTAATTGCTGTTTTTTTTTAAAAAAATTTCTTAAGTAGGTAGGTCAAATATGCATACCTATTTTTTTTTCAAATTTATATTTATGTATATTATATTTTCTATAGTCACATAATGGTTTAATATTACTGATTAATTTTATTTTTTTTTTGTATTTTTCTATATTGATATAAAAATTATCATATAATATCATTCAAATATATTTTTTAAAATTTTTATTTATATATATTAATTTTTATAATCAAATATTATTTTTAATATGCAAAAACTTATCTGTGAGACGGGTTGAGCCAAGATAAAAATGTAATACTATGTAATACTAATAAGGAATAAAGCATTTATTATTTTTGAAGAAAAATGTAATACTTTTACATTTTGATTTAAAAGTATTACATTTTTCTTCATAAATATTACATTTTTTATTATAAGTAACAAATACTTGTCAGCATTACTTATAAGAAAAAGTATAATACTTTTGATGAAAAATGTAATATTTTTACATCAAATGTAAAAGTATGAGGGTGTGTTTGGTTCGCACATGGGAATTGGAATCGGAATGTGTATCAAATACTTGGTAATGGTAATGAGTTTTGGTGAAAGTATTTTGCATATTTGGTAGTAGGGTGGAATGAAAATGATTATCAATATTGTTGTTTGGTTATGTATGAATCTATAATGGGAATAAAAATTTAAAAATACAAGAACAAAAAATCAAGACAATTGATTCTAATATAAAGATATACAAAGTACCAATATGAACAATAAATAAAAAAAATAAAAAAACAAAAAATAATGGAATGAAATCTTTATTTTATTAGGAAATGAGTTTTTCAATTAAGGGATAATCAAAACCCATAGTAGTGTTCTAAAAACCTGTTAATGAAACAATAACAATATAATGACTTTGATACGCATTCCTGATAGCTAAACCTATCAACCAAACACACCCTATATTTTTGCTTAAAATTACTACATTTTCCCTTAGGGGTGGGCATGTCGGTATTCGGTTTGTTTTTTTGTTTTTGTTTTTTTTCTCGGTTTCGATTTGTTTGGTTTTTTTGTTTTTTTAAAAGAAGTCATTTGGTCTAACATTTTAGTTCGGTTCGGTTTACGAACCTCAATTCTCAACATTTTATAGTGTTCTAGCGCAATTAATTAATTAATTATTTATTTATTTATTTATTTTTACTAATAATTCAAGATTAAAAATCTATTTTGCATCCATTGAGTTAAATCAAGCTTATTTAATAAGATTATAACATTTTAAAAAAAAAACTTTGGAGAACCCAGATGGACCAAGATAGAGTATTTTTTATAATTTATTTATATAGTCTAGCAAATTTTTTTGTTTTGATCCAAATTAGCCAGCAAAATAAGAAATGACTGAAATACAAGGGAGAAGGAAATCACCTAAATGAATAAAACATGACCATAACCATGAACAACAATGTTCCACTCTCATAGTCATAAAGATTAACTTCATACATCAATTCCTAGGCTCAAGAATAAAGTCACATTTCATAGACATACAACAACAATTGAGTTCCAATTTTATTGAATGTATTAATTATGTTGAGCGCCTAAATTTAACTCAAGGGAAAGACTCATATATATATGCAAGAATATAAACTTAGGTGAGGGCAACATGTGAGGCTTGTTTGATTGCAGATTTGCAAACGAGGTAAGAGTACCGGAGCAGACGAGCGGTGTTTGTCTACAATTAGGAATTTTATAATTAGGGGTTTAGATTTACTTCTTTTTATTATTATTATTATTATTATTATTATTATTAGAACTACCTAGGTACTATTTTCTTTTCATATAAAGCATGCATAATGAAATACTAATGAGTGATGATCTGAAAATTGTAGAAAAAAGACACAAAATTAAATTTTATTTGTGATTCAAAAAATATTTAAGTACTATAAATTTATTTGTACATATAATTCTTTCTACGCACTTAATTTAAAATTTCATTAAATATTACTCATGATAAGTCATTGAATTACATAATGAAAGAATTTTAATAGTCATTGTTCTATTGTTACGTTGCATTTATGTTATTGGAAAAAAAGCGTATTTATTTGTATAAAAGCCTATATTTCAGTGGTTGGAAATTTAACACAAAAGACAGAGATTTGCAACCAAAATAGCAAAATAGTGAAATAAACTTGCAGTTTAATTGACTACAATATTATTTAATACTTAGTTCGCACAATATTACTTAGGAACCAACTAATTGAATGCAATTTTAGTGGCAAACATTTATTACAACATAACTTCACATTAGCTCTCTTTGTGGGGAAGAATTCCGGGAGAATCCGGGTTCGATTCTTGACGATTCCCCCTGGGCCAGCTCCCGTTCCTCCCGGAGAGAACGTGGGTTTACCTGAACCGTTAAACGGACAGAGAAAGACACCGTGAATTTACCAAAAGAAATTTATAATTTAATAATGTTTAAATTTATTAAATACAATGTTGTATAAATACAGAATTAGATTTATTTATGAATGTATTGATTGATTTTAAATTCAATTAATGTGTCGTTTGTTACAATTATTTTTCAAGCACAATTCTTATCATCGTTTAAGAACTATTTCCATATGGATTTTGGTGTTGTCAGAAGTGGGATTTGAACCCATGCCCTCTTACAAGGACCAAAACTTAAATCTAGCGCTCTAGACCACTCAACCATCCTAACGATTTATGATGAAATTATGTTTAAATTTATTAAATACGTGACATAGCTAGTGGGTATTTTCATTTTTTGATAATGCTTCATTGTTACTATAATGTCAAAGAAATTTTACAATTAAAAAATATTGTATAAATAATAAATTTTATTTATTTATGAACGTATTGATTTTAAATTCAATTAATGTGTTTGTTACATTATTTTTCTAAGCACAAATCTTATATTACTAGAAATATTGCCAAATGTCATTATTTGTTGTCAGATGTGAGATTTGAACCTACGCCACCTTATGAGCATAAGAATTGTTAGTGGTATTTGATATTAGTAGGTTTTTGTTTAGCTATAAAATTTATATATACAAAGAAATGCTTATGCTGATAAAAACGGGGAAAAAGAGCGCCGATATCTTTTTTCAATTTAATTTTCAAATTTAAGAAACAATAACTAAAAAAAAAAAAGAGATAACAATAATAAGGAATATTTTAGTATACTTAACATTTTAAATAAATAATTTTTTGCTAATGTTTCTTTATTGAATAACAAAAACACTAAACTTGTTCAATAATTTGATTAATTTCAAGTAAGATTCTATAACTTTCATGTTAGTCATTCTATATTGTAGGACTACGCAGGTACTATTTATTTTTTGAAATAAAGTATGAATAAAGTAATAGTAATAAGTGATAATCTTAAAAATGTATAAAAAAGACACAAAAGCAAATTTTATTTATGGTTCAAGAAATATTTATGTACTATAAATCTATTTGTAAATATAATTCTTACTACGCGCTTAATTCAAAATTTTGTTAACTATTATTACTCAGGATATATAAGTCATTGAATTACATAATGAAGGAAGTTAAGTAGTCGTTGTTCTATTGTTAAGTTGCGTTTAGCATATTGGCAAAAAAAGCGTATTTATTTGTATAAAAGCATAATTTTCAGTGGTTGTAGGTTTAACACAAAAGACAGATCGAGATTTGCAAATAAGATCGCAAAATAGTGAAATAAATTAAACTTTCATTTTAATTGACCACAATATTTAATACTTAATTAGTTCGCACCAAATTACATAAGCACCAACTAAATAATTGAAGGCAATTTTAGTGGCAAACATTTATTACAACATAACTTCACACAATATTCATCTATTTAACTATAGTGATAAAGTCATTGTAACAAATAATTACTCGTCACAATTATCATAACATTAGTGACAAAACTTGAAGTCAACACAAATATTGTCATAATTTAGTAATTTTCGTTACAGAATTAAAGAGCGTCATAAATATTTGTTATAATTTAATCACAAAAAAATAACAATATGGAATAGTATTTTTTTTCTCACAATCGTATCTCAATTCTTATAATACTAACTAATTGTATATTTATTGACAAAAATAGTTGTCACAAATATTATAAAAAAGAGTGATCAACAACTATTTGTTACAAACGTACCAAAATTTGTGTCCACACTATATTTTGTCACCATTACATTCATTTCCACCATAATCATAAAGCCACTAAAATGTACATACATTTAGTGACAACAAATAATGGCAACTTAGGTTACGACACTATCATTCTAGTATTAGTGACATCCTATTTGTAACAAATACTTAGTTGTCACAATTGCAATACTATTTGTGACAAAAAAGCAAAAGTTATCATAATTATCACAAATAATAGTGTCGAACTATTCTCTTTGCCACACATGGTATTATTTGTGACTAACTTACGAAGTGTCACAAAAGGTTTGTTAATAAATGTCTTAATTCCTGTAGTCCCTCCTGACAATTTATAAATAAATAACGGTTGAATTTATTAAATACTTGATGTAGCTAGTATGCATTTTAATTGTTTGATAATGCTTCATTGTATACAATAATGTTAAAGAAAACCTTACGATAAAAGAATGTTGTGTAAATACAGAATTTGTTATTTATGAATGTATTGATATTGAATTCAAATTGATAGGCGACCAATTGGTTTGCGCGCTTGACTTTGTGATAAAAGATGTCAGTTCTTACTGTCATTGTTGTCAAAAGTGTGATTCAAACCCCCCCCCCCCCCTTTCTAAACGAGGACCTGAACTTGATTGAGTCTTGCACCATAGACCAATCAACTATCCCGACCATTTATCAACATACAATAATGTTAAAAAAAAATTCTGACAATAAAAGAATATTGCCAAATGCCCATTATTAATTCTTAGAAATGAAATTTTAACACAGCCTTTTACAAGGACAAGAACTTGTGTCTGGCGCCTTATTAAACAATATCTATATCTATATCTATATCTATATCTATATATAATAATAGAAGTGCCTGGAACATTTTTTTTCCGCCCAAACTCTCAGGGGCATTTTTGTAATATCAAATATTTGGATAAAAAAATCATTTAAAATTAAAATTAATTACACTTTCCTTTGATAACCTTTTGCTTTACAATTTGTGCTATATAAATCACCATACTCTCCCTTTCTTGTCTCACAATTATTATATTCTAATAAGCCACTAAAACAAACTCAAAAAAGATCTCAGCCTCCCTATCTTTCGTTTCTCCCCTCTTTCTCTCACCTTCCAGATCTGATCTCACCACATAAAAACACAATGAAGAAGAAAGTCCGGAGGCACAATCGTTCCACCATCGAAGAAGAAGAAGAACCAGATTTGCTCTCACGCCGTTGTTCCAGATCTGATCTCACCGCTACACGGTTGCCATTACATCAAAGAAGAAGAAGAAAGCTCGATCGCCGTTCACAAGAAGTATGTTTGTTGCATACATTTCTTCTCCAACCAAGCATCTTCTTCACCAAATCCACATACATACATTTCTTAGCTTTTTTTTTTTTTTTTTTTTACGAATTTAGTTAGACAGATTGTTTTTCGCTCATCAACAAGTTAAGATTTCAAGATTAATTACATTCATGTGTTTTATATATTGAAAATTTAACTTTTAAAATCTAAATCCTTTTTTATTTTTTAAAATCTTTAAAAGTTTATTTATCATTCGGGACAATCATGTGTCAGTGTGTCACATATTGAAGTAAAAAAATAAAAAATATAACTGTGCATACATAAAACACTTTAAAATTAAAGACTTAATGAATCGTGAACACCGGAGAGACTCCTTCTCCGACAATCATGTTTGTCAAATAAATTTAAAATAAAATAAAATAAAAATTTCATACAATTAATTAATAAATTTATAAAAATAAAAAGATACATACAATTAATTAATTAATTTTATTTACAATTATAATTATTATAATTAAAAATTAAAGAATTAAGAAACTAATTGTAATAATTGTCCAGACTTCATATTATTACACTAATAATTACTCCGTATTATTCTATACAGATATTTCTATTTTTCAAAATTAAGTAATTAATTAAATAGACTTTAGTATAATTAAAGAATTATTATTTTTCTAAAATTAATGAATTAATTGTAGTAAAGCTAATAATGGTCATATTATTACACTAACAATTATTATTCAAATTAAGCTAATAATTATTCATAATACTATACAATTATTACTATTTTAATTTCTTAGTTGAATAAACTTTTAGTAAATTTAAGAAATTATTATTTTGCTAATTGAGAAATTAATTATAGTAAAGTTAATAATGGTCAGATTAGTATACTAATAATTATTATTCTAATTACGCTAATAATTATTCATATTACTATACAATTATTAGTATTCATATGGTAATTAATAGGCTATTTTTATATATGGTAAATAAGTTAATAATTAGACAAATTACTATACATATATTACTAATTAAGTCATTTTCTCACCTTTTATTTGGTTGTCCGTAAAATAAAAATTTGACATATTAATATTCAAAATGATTGTACTATAATAATATTAAGAAATAAGGTATTAAAGAATTAATTTTAATTAATCAAATAATGATTCAGACTATACAAAAAATATCATTACACCATTTCTCACTTTTTAATATGTTGTTTTTAAATATGGTAATTAAGTCAATAATGAGACAAATTATTATACATATATTACTAATTAATCAAATAATGACCCAAACTCATATATAGTTATATACTAAACTCACGAAACTTACTATTTATTGTTTACCTCATTCTAGAACGATATATAGATACATACTCACATACTTACATATTTTAATTGAAAAGGAATTTAACTTTAGAAACAAAAATGACAAGTTGGATATTACTTAAGATTTTACTATGTATTAAACTCTAAATAATTGTGCTAAACTAACAAGTTAAGATTTCAAGATTAATTACATTCATGTGTTTTATTGAAAAATTAACTTTTATAATCTAAATCCTTTTTTATTTTTTAAAATCTTTGAAAGTTTATTTATCATTTGGGACAATCATGTGTCAGTGTGTCACATGTTGAAGTAAAAAATAAAAAATATAACTTTGCATACACAAAAAGCTTTAAAAATAAAGACTTAATGAACCGTGAGCACTGGAGAAACTCCTTCTGCGACAATCATGTTTGTCAAATAAATTTAAAACAAATAAATTAAAAAATTCATACAATTAATTAATAAATTTATAAAAATAAAAAGATACATACAATTAATTAATTAATTTTATTTACAATTATAATTATTATAATTAACAAATTAAAGAATTAAGAAATTAATTGTACTAATTGTCCAGACTTCATATTAATACACTAATAATTATTATTCTATACAGATATTTCTATTTTTCAAAATTAAGTAATTAATTAAATAGACTTTAGTATAATTAAGGATTATTATTTTGCTAAAATTAATGAATTAATTGTAGTAAAGCTAATAATGGTCATATTAGTACACTAACAATTATTATTCAAATTAAGCTAATAATTATTCATAATACTATACAATTATTACTATTTTATGAAATTAAAGAATTAGTTGAATAAATTTTAGTAAAATTAAGAAATTATTATTTTGTTAATTGAGAAATTAATTATAGTTAAGCCAATAATGGTCAGATTAGTGTACTAATCATTATTATTCTAATTACGCAAATAATTATTCATATTACTATACAATTATTAGTATTCATATGGTAATTAATAGGTTGTTTTTATATATATGGTAATTAAGTTAATAATTAGACAAATTACTATACATATATTACTAATGAAGTCATTTTCTCACCTTTCATAAATCATATTTCATAAATTACATAAATCATATTTCATATTAAAATTTTCAAGATAATTGCAGACCAACGAGTTATATATTATATACTTTTGCACTAATCTTATAATCAAATAAATGTAGATATCCAAATATTAAAATTGTTCATAGTTTCATCTTTAATTTATGAATGTATTGATTTTAAATTCAATTAATGTGTTGTTTGTTACATTACTTTTCAAGCACAGTTCTTATCATCGTTCAAGAACTATTTCAATATGGATTTTGTTACGACGACCAGACCGATTTATGGATTTTGGTTTTGTTAGAAGTGGGATTTGAACCCACGCCCTCTTACGAGGACCAGAACTTGAGTCTGGCGCCTTAGACCACTCGGCCATCCTAACGATTTATGTTTAAATTATGTTTAAATTTATTAAATACGTGATGTAGCTAGTGCGTATTTTCATTTTTTGATAATGCTTCATTGTTACTATAATGTCAAAGAAATTTTACAATTAAAAAATATTGTATAAATAATAAATTTTATTTATTTATGAACGTATTAATTTTAAATTCAATTAATGTGTTTGTGTAACACCCCAATTTTCACCTCTTGGATTTATTACAAAATCCCTACTAGTACAATACATTGCGGAAGCATCAAACCAGCAGAAAACTGGGTGTTACCGCCACGCTTAGGTATCTCTCCTATACCCAAACGCTAAGGCTAAACTTACAACCTCAAATAACCATATCAACATCCAAAAGTGTACATATGGAACTAATCCTTCCAGGGTGTCTATTCTAGGATAGAGTAGTCTTCAACCTCGACTCCCATCCTATTCAGAGCTCATCGGGCCACAGAGGCCCACGCTAGACTGCATCTAATAAAGGACACAATGAAGTGTAGTTAGCACGACGACTAAGTAAGGTAATCCATTGTCACTCGAAAGTAAACAAAGGTTTCGAAAACAACATGATAATCAGAAAATGTAAACGTTACCCAACGGTTGCATTCTTCCTGCAATTATATTAACAACAAAACAGTACAATACAGATATAAGTAACATCAGCACATAACACTTCCATTTCCGAGAATTTCCACTTAATTCAAAGTGAGACTCACAACACACCCATTATTGCTCGGGACACGACATTTTTAATTCCCACTCATTCACTCAGCGAATAGACTTCGCTCTGCAGTATGAATTAATCATACAAGACACCTCACCATTCACTCAGCGAATAGACTTCGCTCTGCAGTATGAATTAATCATACAAGACATCTCACATTAGCATATTCACATGACGACTCAAAACAATTATACTTATCCAAATATGTTTCCAAAATACACACATTTGTCAATGGCTTTTCACCACGAAATTTCCAAGTGACAAGAGTCACACTTGTTTCTTAAAAACACAATTCTTCTTCCAAATTGATTGTGACATTCCAAAATTTCGTTACTATTTTTATTACAACATATTTTTGTCAAAATTGTTCCTAACCATTCTTTTTCAGAAAATTTCAGCTTGGCGCAGTCCGAAAGATTGAGCCGGTAAAAATAGTTCCCGAACTCTTTTTCACTTGAAATTTTTATGGCAGAACCCCAACTTATAGTACTTGATGTCCATAAAAAGTTTTGGTCATTTTGATCCACGAATAAACACAGAAAATTCCATTTTTTCCCTTGGCAGTGTGCTGTCCAGAATTTCTCTCTCTGTACTAGTTTTGGAAAAAAATTCGAAAACCATACTTATACTACTNCTTTTCACCACGAAATTTCCAAGTGACAAGAGTCACACTTGTTTCTTAAAAACACAATTCTTCTTCCAAATTGATTGTGACATTCCAAAATTTCGTTACTATTTTTATTACAACATATTTTTGTCAAAATTGTTCCTAACCATTCTTTTTCAGAAAATTCCAGCTTGGCGCAGTCCGAAAGATTGAGCCGGTAAAAATAGTTCCCGAACTCTTTTTCACTTGAAATTTTTATGGTAGAACCCCAACTTATAGTACTTGATGTCCATAAAAAGTTTTGGTCATTTTGATCCACGAATAAACACAGAAAATTCCATTTTTGCCCTTGGCAGTGTGCTGTCCAGAATTTCTCTCTCTGTACTAGTTTTGGAAAAAAATTCGAAAACCATACTTATACTACTCCGATCATTATGAAATTTTATATGCGGGTTCTACACTTATTGAACTACATATCTGAGAAAAATGGAGTCAAAATACCTTACCAAATTTTCCCAATAAATCTCAGAAGTTACTGCCAGAATCTATCCTGATTTCCTTTCACTATTTTCACAAGTATAAGCCTATATGGGCATAAATACAACATATACATGCATAAATTAGCTATGAACATGTATACAAAAATTACCAAAAATCCAAAGTGTGGTTTCTTGAGTCAACTAGTCGATCCACAAACTTAACACATAATTTTCGCATAAAATTCCTAGTCACATAATTTACTAGCATTTGTTCACCTTCAAGTGACTAAACCAACTTAAGGGATTCCTTACCTCTTTAGAATATCCTAAAAACCGTAGGAGTTGATGATGTCTTCCCTTGAGTCTTTCACCAAAGATCCTAAAAATATCACCATAACAACAACATTTTCATGCACCTTTAGTTTACACTTAAGTTCTATGAAGGATTTAACCAAACTGTAACCCCTCGATTTTTACGGCATAGTTAAAATTCGAGAATAGCGATATAATTTTTTTTAAGCTATGACATTTAAGAGAAAACCATTCGGAGCTTGAAATAACTTTTTCTCTTAAGGATTAATTATCGATAAGCTACGAACTACGTATCGGTTACGAACCGAGAAAATTTTAAGGACGTAGATTCAATTCGAATTTTTCTAGAATTGGGATTATTAAGTATCATACGATTAAGCCTGAATTTTTGATTAGCTCAAGAGAAATTCTAATTGGACTGTAAGGGATAAATTGTTACGGACTCTGAACCTAAATTTGGCGGATTACCGGAAAATTCCCAAAATTGGTGATTTGCGACGAGAATATTTTTACGATAATTTTGGTATTAGAATTTTCCCGAATTAAGTTATAATCCTCCGAACATTCATCTGATTTAAGCATAAACTGGCCAATTAGATTAATGTCTTCATAAGGGATTAATAGGGTGTTGACATGTGGCAATCCAATCCTAGAACTAAGATTTGATCTTGATTGTAACATTAATGAGGTATGGTGGCTTGTACTTGGTTGCTTGATCTTCAAGAGTAAATCTAGCCTAATCACTCACATCATCTCATTCCCTCACTCCCATTCGAATTTACCCTAAGGAAAGGAAGAAAGAAAAGATTAGTCTAGCAAATGTGATCATCTCTCTCTTCTCTCCACTCCATTTTTGAAAATACACAAAGGTAGAAGAATGAGGAAATTTTCTAAGTCTTGCCCTTGTGATCTAAAGCTCCCACTCACTTATTCCCAACTCAAGTGACCAAGTCTAGGTAAGACTTTAAGCTTTAATGGTTCAATCATCTCTAGCATTTAAAGTGTTGATGTTTAATATAAGAAAAATATTGTTGTTATGGTGATATTTCTTTAGGATTTTTGGAGAAGAATTCCAAAGGGAACACCCTCAACTTTACGGTTTAAAAATCTTCTACGGAGGTAAGGAATTCCTTAAGTTGGCTCAATCACTTGGATATAGACAATTGCTAGGAAATTATACGGTTAGGAATTTTTACGTGATGATTATGTGTTATGTTATGGATCTATGAATTGGCTTCAAAAATCCTTGCTTTGATTTTTTTGATAAATTTGTTATGCATGTTCATAGCTATTTTATGCATGTATATGTTGGATTTATGCCCATATAGGCTTATACTTGTGAAAATATTGAAGTAAAATCAAGTTAGTCTCTGGCAGTGACTTCCGTGAATTTCTGGGAAAAATCGGTAAGGTATTTTGATCCAATTTGTTTTATACATGTAGTTCTATAAGTGTAGAAGCTGCATATAAAATTTCATAATTTTTGGAGTAGTATAAGTATGGTTTTCGATTTTTTTTCCAAAACTGGTCCAGAGAGGAAAAATGCTGGACAGCACACTGCCAAGGGCAAAAATGGAATTTTCTGTGATAATTCGTGAACCTTGATGACCAAAACTTTTTATGAACATCAAGTACTATGAGTTAGGGTCCTACCATAAAAATTTCAAGTGAAAAAGAGTTCGGGAACTATTTTTACCGGCTCAATCTTTCGGACTGCGCCAAGCTGAAATTTTCTGAAAAAGAATGGTTAGAAACAATTTTGACAAATATTATTTTTGTGCATTATATTAACATGGAAAATAATTATATTTTGAAAATTATTATGACTCTATACTTGATTTTCTGTGACGTGACTAATACTAACCTAAGCATGCGGGTTGGGAAAATATATCTGAGTGAGTTATTGGTGATGGAGTCGTGTGATGAATTAAAGGTGGATGTGTTTCGTACCCCACCGTGAGTTAAACGTGGATGTGTTTCGTACCCCACGTGAGAGTTGGAAAGGTGGATGTGTTGTGTACCCCACCGAGATCTAATAGTGGATGTGTTTCGTACCCCACTCGTGAATTAAAGGTGGATGTGTTTCGTACCCCACCGTGAGTTAAACGTGGATGTGTTTCGTACCCCACGTGAGAGTTGGAAAGGTGGATGTGTTGTGTACCCCACCGAGATCTAATAGTGGATGTGTTTCGTACCCCACTCGTGAATTAAAGGTGGATGTGTTTCGTACCCCACCGTGAGTTAAACGTGGATGTGTTTCGTACCCCACGTGAGAGTTGGAAAGGTGGATGTGTTGTGTACCCCACCGAGATCTAATAGTGGATGTGTTTCGTACCCCACTCGTGAATTAAAGGTGGATGTGTTTCGTACCCCACCGTGAGTTAAACGTGGATGTGTTTCGTACCCCACGTGAGAGTTGGAAAGGTGGATGTGTTGTGTACCCCACCGAGATCTAATAGTGGATGTGTTTCGTACCCCACTCGTGAATTAAAGGTGGATGTGTTTCGTACCCCACCGTGAGTTAAACGTGGATGTGTTTTGTACCCCACGTGAGAGTGGGAAGGTGGATGTGTTGTGTACCCCACCGAGATCTAATAGTGGATGTGTTTCGTACCCCACTTATGAGTAAGGCGAGAATTGTGTACCATGGGTGATGTGTGAGAGCTAACCATCGGGTGAATTAATGACTGAGTTATTTGCTCGATTTACTGAAATGAAGTGAAATTACTTGTTGTTAAAAATGTTTGCAGGTTGATTGCGATTGTTGGGTAATGTTATCTTACCTTGTTCTTGTTGAATAATTATTTTGAAAACCTTTGTTTATTTTCGAGTGATAATGGATATCCTTACTTAGCCGTCGCGCTAACTACACTTCATTGTGTACTTTATTAGATGCAGTCTAGCGTGGGCCTCTGTGGCCCGATGAGCTCTGAATAGGATGGAAGTCGAGGTGGAAGACTACTCTATCCTAGAATAGACACCCTGAGGGATTATTTCCATATGTACATATCTGGATATTGATATGGTTATTTGAGGTTGTAAGTTTAGCCTTAACGTTTGGGTATAGGAAAGATACCTAAGCGTGGCGGTAACACCCAGTTTTCTGCTGGTTAGACGCTTCCGCAATGTATTATATTTTAAGGATTTTGTAATAAATCCAAGATGTGAAAATTGGGGTGTTACACAAACAAAGTCCAAAGTCTAACCTACACTTAGACACTTGAGTTGAATAAATGCTTGGGAGTTCTTGATCACAAGTGGAAGACTAAACTAATTCCTTTCTTCTTCTTCCTTATGGTATTTTCGAATGGTGGAGTAGGAGAGAGAGATGATGTGAGTTTGGCTTGAAGGTTAAGAAATCAAGTGCAACATTCCCATACTTCTTATGACATGCCATAAATGAGCCAACCAAGTGGTGATTGGATTGCCACTTGTCATCTCCCTATGGTGGCTCCTTGAAGAACAATTTTATTTTGCCAGTTTGGGGTTAAATCAGATGAAAGTTCGGATGATTATAGCTTAATTCGGGAAAATTCTAATACCAAAATTATCCTAAAAATAATCCCGTCGATAATCACTAAAATTGGGAATTTTTCGGTATCTCGCGAAATATAGGTACAAGGTCCGTAACAATTTTACCCCTTACAGTCCGTTTAAAATTTCACTTGGACTAACGAGAAGTTCAGGCTTAATCGTATCATACTTAATAATCAAATTTCTAGGAAAATTCGAACTGTATAAGCATCCTTTAACATTTTACGGTTCGTGACCGGTACGTAGATCGCAGCTTGTTAATAACTAGTCTCACTTATAAAAATCCTTCTGAAGTACCGAGAGATCACCTCATAAATATTATAGCCTAAAAAAAAAAGGTTTTTCGAACCCTAACTTTGTCGAAAAAACCGAGGGGTTACAGTTTGTTACATTATTTTTCTAAGCACAAATCTTATATTACTAGAAATATTGCCAAATGTCATTATTTGTTGTCGGATGTGAGATTTGAACCTACGCCACCTTATGAGCATAAGAATTGTTAGTGGTATTTGATATTAGTAGGTTTTTGTTTAACTATAAAATTTATATATACAAAGAAATGCTTATGCTGATAAAAACGGGGAAGAAGAGCGCCGATATCTTTTTTCAATTTACTTTTCAAATTTAAGAAACAATAACTAAAAAAGAAAAAAGAGAGATAACCATAATAAGGAATATTTTAGTATACTTAACATTTTAAATAAATAATTTTTTGCTAATGTTTCTTTATTGAATAACAAAAACACTAAACTTGTTCAATAATTTGATTAATTTCAAGTAAGATTCTATAACTTTCATGTTAGTCATTCTATATTGTAGGACTACGCAGGTACTATTTATTTTTTGAAATAAAGTATGAATAAAGTAATAGTAATAAGTGATAATCTGAAAAATGTAGAAAAAAGACAGAAAAGCGAATTTTATTTATGATTCAAGAAATATTTATGTACTATAAATCTATTTGTAAATATAATTCTTACTACGCGCTTAATTCAAAATTTTGTAAACTATTATTACTCATGATATATAAGTCATTGAATTACATAATTAAGAAAGTTAAGTAGTCGTTGTTCTATTGTTAAGTTGCGTTTAGCATATTGGCAAAAAAAGCGTATTTATTTGTATAAAAGTATAATTTTCAGTGGTTTTAGGTTTAACACAAAAGACAGATCGAGATTTGCAACTAAAATCGCAAAATAGTGAAATAAATTAAACTTTCATTTTAATTGACCACAATATTTAATACTTAATTAGTTCGCACCAAATTACATAAGCACCAACTAAATAATTGAAGGCAATTTTGGTGGCAAACATTTATTACAACATAACTTCACACAATATTCATCTATTTAACTATAGTGATAAAGTCATTGTATTCAAAAGTGTGATTCAAACCCGCGCCCTCTAACGAGGACCCGAACTTGATTGAGTCTTGCACCATAGACCACTCAACTATCCTGACCATTTATCAACATACAATAATGTTAAAAAAAATTCTGACAATAAAAGAATATTGCCAAATGCCCATTATTAATTCTTAGAAATGAAATTTTTACACACCCTTTTACAAGGACAAGAACTTGTGTCTGGCGCTTTATTAAACAATATTGTGTAAATAATAAAACTTAAGTCTAGTGCTATAGTCCACTCTGCCATCCTGACCATTTATCAATAAATAATGTTTAAATTTATTAAATAATTGATGTAGCTAGTTTGTATTTTCATTTTTTGGTGATAATGCTAAAGAAATTCTTATAGAAAATATAATGTTGTATAAATACTGAATTAGATTTATTTATGAACGTATTGATTTTAAATTCAATTAATGTGTTGTTTGTTACATAAGCACCAACTAAATAATTGAATGCAGTTTTAGTGGCAAACATTTATTACAACATAACTTCACACAATATTCATCTATTTAATTATAGTGATAAAGTCATTGTAACAAATAATTACTCGTCACATTTATCATAACATTAGTGACAAAACTTGAAGTCAACACAAATATTGTAGTAATTTAGTAATTTTCGTTACAGAATTTAAGAGCGTCATAAATATTTGTAATAATTTAATCACAAAAAAATAACAATATGAAATAGTATTTTTTTTCTCACAATCGTATCTCAATTCTAATATTACTAAGTAATTGTATATTTATTGACAAAAAAAGTTGTCACAAATATTATAGTGTAATTTCAATCAATATTATTACTTGGAGCATAATATTAAGTTTAGCATTAATATATAAAATTTATATATTTAGAAACTACATTAAAAGTACTATCAAACACAAAAATACTAATAATAATAATAATAATAATAATAATTAAAAATAATAAAAAATTACTAAAGAAAATAAGCATTAAAAAAAGAGTTGATTTGACTAATGAATAGAAAATAGGACAGGTAAAATGGGACAGAGGGAGTACATTACACTAACACATAAAACTACATTATTCTGCTGTAAAAAAAGTACAATATTCTAACACATAAAGTACATTGTTTCAAATCATAAAATACAGTATTCTAAGTTGTAAATTAAAATATATTATCTTACCCCGAAATGTTCATTATTCTAACGTGCATATGGAGCAATGAATTTTTTATTAACATCAAAATGATGTCGTCTTGGCCTGCGGTCCACATAGCTAGACTACGATCCACACACTGTGTGGACCGCGATCCACGCAATAATTTGTTAATGAATAGTAAACAAAACAAGTAAAACGAGACAAAGAGGGTAATATTACCATGAAAGTATTACTTGATATACAAGCTATATATACACTTGCAAATTTCACATTTTACAAAACAAACATGTGGCCCGTTTGGTTTATCCACAATCAACCCACTTCACTCTTCATCATACCACAATCTAAGAACATTAAATTTTAATAAGAAAAGGGGGAGAGAAATGAAAATAACACAAAATTATATTCTTACGAATGTCAAAAGTAGGTAGCCCACCATATTTGACAAATTTATATATCCGCCCCCAGGTTTTTACCTTGGTCCAGATAATCTCTGGTAACACAATTATTGAACGAGCAATAATCCGGTGGCTCCCGTCGGCGATTGGGCCACCGTAGTAGATACCCTTCTCTTGGTGGCGGTGGTGACGGAAGGCGAAAAGCCACGATCTCGCTGGAAAATCTCCACGTCCGGTGTTTCGAAGTGGCCGGTCTCACTAGTAGGAAGCCGGGTGTAGGAAACTGCCGGCGATCCATGCCTTCCACTTTTGTATTCCACGATTGCGTTATACACCAAAGGAATAAGACCCTCCATTGATTAATCTTTCTCTTGCTTAATTCAAGCTCGCAGATATATATATATATATATCTTCTGTCAGGTTTTCAAGAAATGTTGAGGCAATTTGCAGGTGCAGAATGAATGGGGGTGTGGGGTTTAAAAAGAGGGGGGAAGTTGAATAAATAATTAGAATCATTTCCATTTTTGGTACTACTGTTATTGGGCAATGTTAATTTTAGTTCACTTCATTAATTTTTGTCACATTGCGGCCAATCTTATTTAGTCATTGCCACTTTTAGTCCACCGTTAAATTTTTTTGTCAAATAACCGTCCAAAATATGGATATTTTGGTCTTTTCATGCTTTGATCGTCTCCTTTATCCTTTGCAGTGGTTTTTCTTGCACATTTTCATCCAATGAAGAGGTTAGGCGAAAGGCATGGCTTTGTAATGTGGCTCACATGGCTTTCGCTGGACCTCTTCATTCGATGAAAATGTGTAAGGAAAACCATTGCAAAGAGTCAAGGAGATGATCAAAGCATGAAAAAACTAAAAATACCCCTGTTTTGGACGACCATTTGACGAAATTTTTAACGATGAAATAAAAGTGTCAATGACTAAATAAGACTGGCCATAATCTGACAAAAATTAATGAAGTGGACTAAAATTGACAATATCCCAATAATAGCAGGACAAAAAATGGAAATGACTCAAATAATTATTAGATAAATGGGGAGATAAGATTGAATGAAGAAGCTTGAATGCAAATATTCCACACTGGGAACAACCTTGCATTTGAAAGCTCTATTTTAACTACGTTCGCCTTACATTTCAACAAATCTGCCCACGGTACAGCCCATATGTTTTGTATTTTCAATGCTTTTTATCACGCCGCCGGATATTGAATCAGGGCAGGTCGGATCTTTTTAAATTAAATAAAGAAAATCCAAGTGGCCTGATATGGTTGATCTCTTGTGAATATCTGACAACAGTAAGCGACAATAATGTATTGAAGTTAGAATTTACAGGGTGAATGTGAAGGATATATCTACTAAACATAAGAAAAGTCAATATTAATAAGATTATAATGATATGAAAATTATATTGATGTAATAACATGCGTTGATAATTTGTACATTTTGATTTATTCAATGTACATACTCCTACAAAAATAGCATCTAACGTCGGATATATCACACCATCATCAAAACATTAAATCAATTTATAATTTTAAAAACATATTTCCATGTTTGTTGTTTTTTTTTTTTTTAACTAACCGACGTCATTAACAATTACGAAATTTTTGTAATTTTTAAAAAAAATATGACTTTGTTTTTTTATTAATCATACATTCTAACCCAAACAGCCAACCCAATCAGCTAACAATCATTTACCAAACAGGGTATATCCTGGACTAGGGTAAATGTAGCAATAATATGCACCAAACATGTCCATATTTTTCTCATTCAATTTTTTTAATTAACTTAAATTTAATTTTCTCTTTTTTATTTTTGTAAAAATAAAATTAATGTATAAAAAATATATCTTTAAGAAAAATCTAATTGAGATCTTTTAAATGGCACACAAATTGATATTTAAAAAACATTAAAGAACTAAATCTATAGGTATATAAAGTCATTACTTTTGTGTAATATTTATGTGCATTAAGCTAAGCTTTGTTTTTTTGAACATATAGAAAGAACATTATGATCCTACTACTAAGTTAATAAGAATAGATATGATATACCCGCAGTTTAGTGTCTATGTGCACTGAAATTTAGATATATGATCATATAGAACAAATATTATAAACATAGTACAAGGTAATGTTATTAAACGTGTGTTATTTGTAGTGTAAAGTTTATGTACATTAAACTTTAGTTTTATGAACATATAGAATGAACATAATAAACCTACTATGGAGTAAATGGAAATACAAATGGTATATATTTAATTTAGTATTTATGTACATTAATAAGTTTAAATTTTATGCACAAATAGAACAAATACTGTGAATATAGTACATGATAATATAATGTTATTAAACATGATACACTAGTTGATACTTAATGCAAATCGATAAACATTGTAATGATACGATCCACTGATTAAAAAAAACACTCTTTTTGTTATTATCATTGTTGTTGTCGTCATTGTGATCATATTCTATTGACTCCAAACAAATGAAAATCATTACTTGCATATATATCACTTGATCAAACAGTCATATCCCATATATATATAACCAAAAAAGTCACTATCTTAGTACTTATTAATTAATTAAAAACTTATATCTTTAAACTGCCCCGATTAACATATCACGCAATCGGCGCGGCTTGTAATACCGGCAGAAAGCTAAACCAAAATCCGCGTGCATTTTGGAGAGTGTTAGGTGATGAGGGTAGAGATGCCGCTGTTTTCTTACATTCCACCTAACAAACGCTTCACCCTTTAAACTTTTATATATATATATATATATAGGATCGCGTTCAAACGAATTCTTGCCTCTGATAGCTGGTTCGAGCTGTTTTTCGACGCTAGGGGCATGCTCCTTTGAAGCCCCTGTAAGCGATCACCGACCTCTTGCTCTCTGGCCCATCCCATCGCAAAGGTCGCATACCAGACGAAAATTCAGGTTTGAAAACCTGTGGTTAAAAGAGGCCAAGTGCAGGGAATTGGTTCTCCATAGCTAGACTCAATCTGCTGGTTTCGACCTCCTTCCTCAATCAGCTAAATTTGTGTAGTAAAGACCTATGATGTTGGGGTAAGCATCTCATTAAAAATTTTCAACCGCACATTGACCATTGCAAAAACCAAATGGAGAGTATCCGCTCTCGTCGCAACTATTCTAGCGTCTAGCAGTTCAACACTGCCCAATCCATTTATATCAGACTGCTAAACCAACATAATCAATACTGAAAGTAGAGGGCTAAAAGCTTTTGGCTCAAGAATGGAGACACTAAGTCGAAATTATTTCATAATCAAGTTAGAAAGAGAAGGCCAAGGACCTTGTGGTCCAGTGGCATCAAACCCTTCCCACGGGAGGTGGTGGGTTCGAGACTCAGTGGAGGCAATACTGATTCTTGTACCTCAATAGGTTGAAAGAGTAGTTCTGAACAGATACTGGTAGTATTCAAAAAAAAAAAGTTAGTAAGAGAAGATGAAGATCCAATGTTCTTATTGGCCTCAAAGACTCTTCTGGAAACTGGATACCCAAGGGCCATGGTCTCGAGTCACTGATTGCTAACCACTTCACCAACATCTTTAGGTCCAACCCAGGTAACCCCGCTCATGTTCTGAATGTTGTTCGTGCTACTATCACTTCTCAACAGAATGACTCTCTTCTTAGGTCGGTTGGTTACCTATGAAGAAGTCCGTTCTGCAGTCTTTAGTATGCATCCGGATAAATTCCCTAGACCCAATGGGTTAAACCCGGGATTCTACCAAGAACACTCGGATATTCTTGGACATGATCTTACTGATCTTTTTAAACAATTTGTCACTACTGGAAAATTACCCAAGGGCTTGATACTCAAATTGTCCTCATCCCTAAGAAGCCTAAGCCTTAGAATGTGGGTGATTTAAGGCCAATTGCACTTTGTAATGTTGCCTATAAAATTGTGGCTAACATTGTTGTTCGTGAAACTCTTACATGATTAAAGCAGCAAAACTACTCCAAGATCCTGGTCGAAACTGATGCTCTCATTGTGGTACAAGGTCTACATGGTGATAATCATACTTCTTCTTTTGATCTTGTAATCCTTGACATTAAATGTTTACTAAGTCTTTTAGACGATGTTTCAATCTCGTTTGTTAAACACTATACAAATGGAGTTACTCACTTACTTGAGACTCCATCTCTAATGCAAAACGTAAAAACTGGTTCTTAGAACCTCCTTTCTTCCATTTGTACTCCAATGAATGAATTTGCTGTTTGTTTGAAAAAAAAAAAGAAAAAAGCGAGTGTTCTTATTTCCCCTTTCTCGCATAAGGATGCTCACAGTTGCACACTGGTCAGTAATCTGCAGGGAATTTCGTTCATCACGAATCACATATTCACATTCATAAAGGAACGAAAAGATTTAAAGAGAGGAAAAGGAAACGAGTCTCAGTCACGCAGTGTGATACACACTATCCCTGATCGATCTGAAACAACCCATACATGAATCCAAATATTCGAAATAAATGGCATGGATCAGTCCAAGTGGCCCATTAAATATACAATGTACACCAGTCATGATAACTACAGCCCCTAACAAAATTGTCTCCCCCAGCTCGCCAACCATCGCATTCTGACATATTTTGCCCTTTTGGCGCCTGTGTGAACCATCCACCACTTGGCCAACCATGAAAAAAAAATACAAACTTTGAAGAATGCTTATCGAAGGGTTTCAGCAAGCAAGAGTGTGTGCCACCACCCACAAGCAATGTTTTTGAGGGTATAATCATCCAATGGAACTTGAGCTGGGATGTTTCTGTCAATTGTATCGCCTAAACCTAGCTGGAGAATATAGATATCAATACAAGTATGAAGTCATGTCAAGCATTCAAATGTTCAAGAAAAGATGAACTAGCCCGCAAGGGCTTAGCTCACTGATTTAGTAGACAATATTTAGGAAAAGAGACTACGATTCGAAACACGGTAACAGAAATGTGGGGATTATACCCAAAGTGGGCAGGGCCGATCCCTTGTGCGCACCATCTACTGAGTCGGGGCCCTTGGAGTTGGAGATGCAACCTTTTGAGAGAAGAAGAAAAGATAAAACCATATTGCAGTGCCATCTCATTCACATACCTGACCATACTTGTTCCATCCCCAGGAATATACTTTGGCATCTTCTGCAAGTTTTAAGCAAAACAAATATTAATATGACTGTCCATTCTTTACCATTATAGTCTTTGTTTTTTTCTATGAATTGAATCAAGTACGGTGCCACTAAAATGTTCCCATACAATCAGATATTACAAATACAAATCCTAAAGCCTAGTAATGGACTTTGGACTTGACTACTACCTGTCATTATAGTGCTATGACGAGCTCCACAAGATACTTTTTTGGCATTCTTACTTTCCAAAATGGTAGCATCAACGAGCCTAGGTGTCACCTGTAACATTACATGTTTGCAAGTTTTTAGATATGCTCAACGAATAAATGAATAATTCTAAGCCAACTACTATGTAGTACGATGGCACTTCAGTTACTATTCCAAATGGGTGGCCACAGGATCGAGAAAGTATAGAACAGATACTACATTGTAAAGAATCATGAGTGTTTCAAAAAAAAATGAATAATTCTAAAGAATGAAGCAGTTATTGCATAACAAATATAAAAGGGGTTCTACATTTGAGAACCCAAAGTATTTCTGGTTTGAAGCTCAAGAAACTGCTAGCTTTTCATATAGACTGACTAATTCCCGACTAGCAACCCATTTGACTGATTATGCAGTTCTTAGAACTCTTTATATTGTCACAATATAACATTCTTCCTTTCTCACTAATAATATTCTAAAACCATTGAATTATTTTAGGATTGATAGAACAATAGAATTGAAGCAAATAACTCAACATTACAACAATGATATTTATTATGGAATAAAAGATCAAACAAATAATTGAGCATCAAGTACCTCAGACTGGTCAGTCCCGGTACCCAAACCTAGCTGCCCAAACTGATTTCCACCAAAGGCATGCACACGACCATCAGCACATATGCATAATGTATGCCACAATCCAGCTGCAACATCTTCAACTCGAGTGTTCAAAAGAGAAGGCACACAAGTTGGTCTCAGCACATCATTTGTGCTCCCTTGTCCACACTGAATAAGAAAATTGACTTCAAAATATTAAATAGAAGACTGGGAATTTTTTTTTTTAAAGTCAGGGTTTATACTTTTATGAAAATTATAGGTCCAACCTGACTGCAAGATGAACAAAGTCATTTAGCCCTGATTATTCAGTTTACAGTGTTATTAGCCACATGTGACAAAGCTATCATGGTGTACAATCAACTTACATTATTCAAAGTGTTAGTTCCAAAACAAGAAATCCTTGCATGAATTCTAAGGAAATTAAACACCCACCTGTCCATACAAACCCCATCCAAAAGTAAGGAGTGCACCATTATCTGATATCACAAAGAGAAGAGAAAACATATAATCAGAACTATTGTTTACAACACAAAACAGCAGTTTTGAGTAATTCTGAAAGTTAATCTATAAAATGGTGTTAAATTAATCTCTGTGCAGTTTATGCTAAAACATAGAAATAGCTCAGCAAGTACACTGCACACCGGTGAGGCAAGAAATGTTTAAAGCATATAAATAATATCTTATTAGAAAGAACTCCAAGTAGTTCAACAAAAGAACAAGAGATCAAGCATCACTTCTGACCTGTTATCACTGCACTGTGCCGACCTCCACATGCAATGCCCTTGATGTAATTTCCCAAAACTTTAGGTGCTGGAGTTGAAGTGATCCCAGAAGTCCTCTCTTTCCCACAGGTAGCTGGCTCAATACAGGGTATAAGATGAGGAGAAGCCACAATTTTTATCCGAGAGCCCAAACCAAGTTGCCCTTCACCTCCATAGCCCCAACCCCATACCTGTCCCACATCTAAATCCGGTAAAAATATTATGCATCAGGTCTCTTGCTTTACATTAAAGATCTTCCATATCTTCGTACTTCATATACCTACAAAACTATATGGTGTAACCACAAAGGAAGAGTTCTACATTTTGAAATTGTGTGTCAAGGACAGTGCGTATGAAGGAGTAGATATACCTGAAAGTGCTAAAGTGTGGCGGCCACCAGCAGCAACAGAAGTGATCTTGATACCTGGATCCAGTGCTACCAGACAAGGTGGAGCAGAAAGAGACTCATCTGTAGGTGGCGGACTTTCAATTTCTTGTTTAAAAGGCGAAACTTTTCTTCGCTTTGGAATTTCTTCTCCAGTTTTCTTATTATCAAGGTGAAACACTGATACACCAGCTGATTTGGAGCCTTGAGAGAGTGGGCTCTCTGCAACAGTCAACCCTATGATCATATATATATATATAGTTGTATATATTTGAATGTAATTAACTTGGTAAAGAATATAGCTCATACAAGCATTATCACTCATTTACCTTGTTCAAACAAGGCAGAGCTTTGTTTCCCTGAAGTGTCTCCTTCTGCTCCTCCTTCCGAGGCCAAACTACGAGTTATTTTCACTGAGGGCACACACTCCTTCCAGCCCCAAGTGTACACCTCACTTTTTTCTGGAAATTATGAGTGATTAATCAGTAATCACTTCACCTCTCTTTCCAGGTTATTTCAATAGAGAGATGGTCTTTGAGACCTACAGAGCTAAATGATTGACGAAGTTAATTTTTTGGAGGGCATGGGCAGTTTTTACCTGTAAGAGAAACACAATGTGCCCAACCTGCTGATGCCTTCATTATTGGAGTCTCAGTCGGAAGTTGAAATGGCTCTGGAATTTCCTTAAGTATAGTGTGGAAAGAGGGTAGCAAAATCAATTCAAGAATAAAGTGTAATATGAGTCTATGGGTAAGAGATTTGCTGCTTTACCCCATGCTTTCCTGATGTCAAGTAGCTTTGACCTTGATCATCTGCTGAACCCCATGTTATGAGTTTTCCAGATTCTACAAATTATTTTATCACATAAGTACACATATAATGAGAAGTTAAAATCAGGAAAATAAGTCAACCTTTACAGGTAAACTAATATATCACTTCCAGGAAGATAACAGTGGTGTTTGGTACAGATTAAGATGATTATAGAAATTGTAAATTAAATAAATTATCTTCCATTTACAAATTTGGAAAAGCTTAGTAGTTTAATTGGACAAAATATTTGAGCTCATTTAAGTCAATACTCCACAATGAATTAAGTCACTTGAAGTGGATTAAGGACTATATATGATCTACAATCGTAGGTTTGTCAAAATATGGGGATAAAATTGATATTCTATAAAGTAATGTGCATTCTTTTTAGTAAAATTCCATGTTCCTTGCACCATACTGAGATTATCTCAGCTGAAATGCTGATTATTTAGTCCCATTGAAGATCCATCAAAACCACATGAATGATCATGTTTGATTCTAGGATATGTTGCCTTCTAAATGAGCATTCTTCCCCAAAATTCTTTAAACTTCAGTTATACTTTGATGATGTATTTTATCTAGAACCATATTCTGGTAAACAAAGTTTCCTTCTTCAGTTTCTTTATCTGCTCTGCTCAGTTATTTGACATGTCAAAAGCGCCCATTCATATGGGATGACTACTCAGAATGTGGCAAACCAAATGAATGTATTCTAAGAATTCCTATTGTCCTTGTCTATCATTCAATTAGATTCATATCAATTAGCTTAGAAGTGCCAATATCGTACTTATTCCTCAGTCTACCTTTTCACATTTTCCCAATTAAAAATATCAACTCCTTCTCTGGGACACAAACCTTACTCACTCCTCCATGCCCTCCAAAATATTTCCTTTTACTTTGAAAAGAAGACACAAATTCTAACTCCAATCTCGGATCTTCGTTAAACGCAGAAATCATGCTTAAAATAAAGTAACTAATCTTGTGCATTCTTACTAGGATTTAAGGAAAGTAAAAGACTGTCAAAGTTATTAATTTAAGGTTGAAATAATCCACAGATAGAGAACAAACTCCAAACAACTAGTTTGCAGCTTATCAACTAGACTAGAACCTGGGAAAACCGAAAGGAATTTTCAAAAATAGAAACTTATTTATTTAAAAAAAAAAAAAAAAAAAAAAAAACTTGTTTTCTTTGTTAGCAGATTCAAACCAAAGGTTTCATCACTTTTCAAGATCTCAAGGTCATCAAAAACTTCAATGTTCAATCAGCTGAAATTAATAGAACACTATATACACACAGAAATACATGTATATACGTGCAGTGAGAGAGAGAGAGAGAGGAATACCTGCAATGGCCATGGCGAATCCGCAACCGCCACCGCAAACATCCTTCCACGAATCTCCATCGACGCCACTCTCCGGCGATGCCACGGCCACCGGAGAAACCAAAGGCGGCTTCTGCGACACAACTCCGGGGAGATAGCCACACATTAACACCTCAAACTTCGTCGTCCTCTTCTCCGCATCTCCCTCCATATCCTCTTCGCTTCTACCATCCCCATTCATTTTCACAGCTAAACAAAACACAAAGTCTCAACTCTCTCCTCCTCCCTATTTAACCTTCGCTTCCAGAAGCAGATGGAAACAGTTAATACTCCATTTGTTACTCACTTCTTATCTCGACTTTAAAACTTGTTCAATTTCATCAAATTGTTAATCAAAATGTCAAAAACTATTTTAATTTAGACAAATAACTATTTTAAATAAAATCACGTAATTACAATAACTTTGATCAAATTTAAAAGTTAATAATCAAACTGATGAAATCTTGTAATAGATACTACATTGTAACAGAATCAATAATACTCAAAAATAAAAAAGAAGTGATGAAATCTTAATACTCGAATTACCAAATTGAATATTAAAAACCAGCTGTTCATTCGGGGAGAAATTACTATTTTAAGGGGCGAAATTTAATAAAATAATAAAATAAAAAAAATTGGAGGGGGCCGTATCATTAACGGGCTAGATGTTCGTGCCACGTCGGATGGGGTGTGGTCCACGGGACACGTGTCGGGGAGCAGTTGATAGTAGAGGCTTATTCCGTTGTCAGCCACGAGTTCACTCCGGAAGTTTCTGGAAATTGTAAGGCGTGAATATTACACTTCACAGCCACTCCGTAATTGCGTGCCACGTGGTGCGTCATTTTCCTTAATTGTTTCCTTAATTAATCTCGTTTTGGTCGGTAACGTGGAGAAAACCTAATCCGTTACGAGCCGATGTGAGTCGAATATGTGGTGTCGATTATGCCACGTCCCCCAACTTACGTGATTTATTTAATCTCAATTATTACGGAGACCGTAATGACCAGTTTTGTTATGTATTCCAATTCGATTCGGACGTTGACTAGTAATAGGCTTTGGAGATTTGGATTGGTTTGCATGATAAAGAAACATAATTGAATATTTTGATTTGACATATTTTATCAAATATAGAAATTAAGTTGTAATTTTTTTTTTTGAGGAAAAATTAAGTTGTAATTTGGTCGTGAGTTATGGCTATGTTTGGCAAACCTAGCTGAAAAGGTAGCTGAAAGTTGAAAAGTAGCTGAAAGCTGAAAAGCTATAAGCTCGAAGCTGAAATCTGAAGAGTTGTTAAGCTAGCTGCTATGCTTAAAATTGTTTGGTAAAGTTAGCTTTTTAATAAGCTGATACATGTAAAAATATTAAAAAGAATATATTCATAAAATTTAAATAATTTACCTATTAAATATGTTTGTTTACCTATTAAAATATAAAATAATGAAATCAATATATTTTAATAAAAATATAAAGTAAGAACATATATTTGAAAATATATAAAGTAAAATGAAATGTTTATAATTCATAAAATTAGTTTATACAAAAATTATTGTTCAAACACAAATGTTAAATTAAAATTACAACGAAACATATTGAATTGAAAAGGCTAAAAGAGTTTTAATTGAAAGGAGTAAATGATGTCATGTATTTAAAATAATAAGGATAAAGATGGAAAAAGTTAAGAAGCTACTAGCTTTTATTTTTGAAAAGCTACCTAGGCTCTGTTTGGCAGAGCTTATTTAGGAGCTTATAGCTTATTTTAAGCTACTAATAAGTTATAAGCTCTGTTTGGTAATGTTCTCAAAATAAGCTAGTAGATTAAAATAATAGTTTATTTTGAAACGCTACTTGGGGTAGCTTTTCAAAATAAGCTAGTAGCTTTTTAACTTTTTTCCATCTTTATCCTTATTATTTTAAATAAATGACATCATTTACCCCTCTCAATTAAAACACTTGACATTTTTTTTCTTCATTATGTTTTGTTGTAATTTTAGTTTGATATTTATGTTTGAACATTAATTTTTGTATGAACTAATCTTATGAATTATAAATATTTTTTTTTACTTTATATATTTTTAAATATATGTTCTTACTTTATATTTTATTTAAATATATTGATTTCATTATTTTATATTTTAATATATAAGCAAACCTATTTAAATTTAAAATTATTTAAATTGTATGAAGATGTCATTTTTAGTCTTTTTACATTTATCAGCTTATCAAAAAGCTAATTTTACCAAACACTTTTAAGCATAACAGCTCTTCAGATTTCAGCTTCGAGCTTATAGTTTTTCAGTTTTTAGCTACCTTTTCAGCTAGGTTTGCCAAACATAGCCCTAAAGTATCGTTTCAAAATAAGCTCTTATTTTAAGCTACTAGCTTATTTTGAGAACATTACTAAACAGAACTTATAGCTTATTAGTAGCTTAAAATAAGCTATAAGCTCCTAAATAAGCTCTGCCAAACATAGCCATAATCTTTTTTATATATATTCTTTTTATTTGTTAAATTAATTTTCTTTTTATATATTTTTATCGATTACATCATACTTATTGGGTATTTAGTGGTTAGTTTTAGTTATTTTAAAAAAATAAGAAAATTGGTAAAAATAAAATAATAGGAGAAAATGATTCTTTTGGTAGAGTATATTGTAGAACTTATAATTTATTTTAAATTACCAATACATTGTACTATATGTTCTAGCTAGTAATTAAAACAAAATTTTAAAACATAACTTTTGAAACAATACTCTCGTAGCATTTCAAAATAAGTCATAAATTTTTTATTATTTTTTTCACTTCTATCCTTATTACTTTACAAAAATAACACCATATACATATCTCCATTAAAACCTAAAAACCTCTCCATTTTAACTACAATATTATAATGTTATTATGAGATATTAGATAATAAGTGACATAATTTTATTATTATTGCTATTATTTAAAAAATAATTTTTAATTATTATTTAAAAAGGTGTATTAATATAAATATATTATTATATTTATTATACACATATACTTGATTAATTGTAGCTATAGCAATAAACCACATAGAAGCGTGGATGAAATAACATTAGTATCTTCTTTGAGGTCCCTTTTATGAAATTTATTTCAAAAACATTTTGTATATATAACTCATTGATATCAAATATATACTGATGGGGGTGGAATCTAGGTCTAAATCCGACTGGGCTCAAGGAGTGGAGGCCAAGGGATTAGGTCCATAGGATGGTTGGAGCCCAATGGCATAGTTTATAAGAGGGCGGTGGAGGGCCTATGTAAGAAAGTAATAGAATTAGGGGTGCGAATTACACTAAAGATCAAAGTTAAGGAGGTGAGGAAGTAAAGGATGAAGGGATGTGTTCTAGAGTGAAGAACGGGGAAAGTTTAGGTGCCAAAGTGCGAGAAGGCATAAAAAATAGGTCCCAAAGCTTAAAGACTAGGAAGGGGGCAAGTGAATGGTACGGTTAGAAAGTGAGAAACATAAATTATAGGATCATAATAAGATGCAAAGGTGAAGAAATGAAGGGTACACGGTTGGTAAGGTAACATGGTGCCCTGCTAGGTACGACAAGTAGCTGCTGGCCACCGTCGACCGCTGCGAGCAACTACTGGTTGTTTTTAGGATGAAAAGACATTGGATGCGATAGGGGGCCTCACCTCTCCCCATCCCCCTTCCCATCAACGCTTACCAACGGTCTTTTAGGCCTTGGTGGCGTGCAAAGGGATAGGGTGGTCAAATGGCGATGGTGGGACACATGTGTGGTATGGAATTCCTAGGGTTTATTAGTCATTAATTTCTACTATTTTCGGCTTCAAAAGTACTATAAGTAAGAGCTCTTTGATCTCTATATATACATATCTTCTCGACGAGCACTTAACTTTCTTAGTCCATTGTCTTTATTACTTTTTGGACAACTTACCTAATTTGTCTAGAAATGTAATAGTCCTTGTGAGCCTAGATTTGAGCCTAATTTTCAATATTATTCATTACAAACCAAAAGGACACCTACAACCCAAAGTCTAATTTATTTAATATTTGTATTTGTTACCACTTTAATTTTATCTTCAATATTTATAAAATATCATAACTCGTCCATATTTATAATTATTTATATTCTTATTATTACAATTGGGGCAATATCAATTAATTGAACAATTGGCTTGATAATTATATAATTTACCTACTTGTGATCTTTTGAATAAGCACACTTTCAAATTGTGAGATTTAAAGTGAAGGAATGATTGAAGTATACTTAAATTATTGTATTCATCGTATTAACAAACAAAAAAGTTTAAGTAATGGTGGATTTCATTACAAATTTTGTTGACCTGGGAGTCGGGACAAGAGGGCAAGCTAGCTGGAAAGAGATAAAACACTCATCCTCAATCATCCATTGTTGTTGTACCGCAGATTTGAAGCAAGGTGCAGAAATTCATTAATATCTCCGCCACTTAGCCACATAATGCGTGGGCGGGCAGCTTCACATTCACTAAAGTAAAACAACTCAGGATGAGGTTGCCGACAATCTAAACGACAGTTATTTCCAGCCCATTTAGATGTCGTTTTGCCCTCCGTCATGTCGGGCCGTCCAAGCCCGAAAGTTGAGGTTGTCTATATGACTCTATTTGAGATACTTAACTTAGAATAGAGATTAGATGCGAAGGTTGTGTCCAAGTGAAATATACTGTGAGATGATATTCATTGATCTTGTCAAAATCAACGATCAGAATGAACACGGATTAAAAAAATACGGTGGTAATTTAGTCATTTGGCGTATTGTTCAAAATTAATGTGCGTGTTTTTTGTGCTTAAGGTACGTTGTCGTTTCAAAGCTTAAGGTGTGTCCTTTTAATACTTAAGGTGCGACATTTTAACATTTAAGGTGCGTCAGTTATACACTTAGGTGCATAAGTACTACACTTAAAGTGCGTCATTTTAAAAACTGAAGGTGCGCGATGTTAAGACTTAATTAAGGTGCGCCATTTTAACACTAAGGTGCGTCTTTGTAACACTTAAGATGTACCATTTTTACACTTTAATTTGCTTCTTCCTTCTAGTATGCGCGCTTTTTTTTTTTTTTTAAATCATTGATTTGAGCCGTTAATCTAGATTTGATGAACAACTCAAATCTCACCGCATGTTTCGCACCTGGAAGATTCTTCGCACCAAATCTCATCCCACTTAACTTATAAATTAGCATAAAACTTAAATTAAAGTTCAAAAGTTAATAGCTACTAGCTTATTTTAAAACCTTATTTAAAGTTACATTTTAAAATAAACTTTTAGTTTAAGTTGTTCTGTTCATGTTGGCATATTATATCTTATTTGTAACTTAAAATAAGTTATAAACTTATAGAGGACCTTCCTTTCAAAAAAAAAAAAAAAAACTTAGAGAGGACCAAACATAGCCTATATATTAGGGATGAGTTATCCGAATTTTGGTCTTGACAATGATATGTTAGTTTTATCTTTTTTATTGAGTTCAGTCCTAACTAAATTTGGCACAACAAATTAAGAAGGCAAGAGTAAGTCTAACAAAATCATTAAAATCAAAGATAGATTACGGTCAAATTTAAAAAGATAAAATACTATTGTGGAGATTAAAATGTTGGATTTCCCATATAATATATATTATATATTAAGGTCTTAATTATTCGGTGTAAGTTGACTAAACTTATTAAGTATTTTGGTTAGATTGAATAACTAAAAGTGGTTAGTCAATCAAACTCCGTGCCTAATATAAACCATGTGATATATGATATACAACATATAGCACATACAATTTATGGTATTCATATTGTTCATAATAATATCAATACATCGTCTAATTAAGGTTCTGAATCAAGTATGGGCCATCATCTAAGGTTCTAAATCAAGTATGAGACATCATCTAAAGTTCTATGTCAGGTATGACAAAACGACTAAGGATACTCTACAAATCTACCGCTCAAGAGAGACAACACAACAATGAGACATCAGCTATGATTAGAGATCAACATCGCTTTCTCTTCTACTTCTATTACTATGAGGTTAAGTTTCTCATAAACTTTATATTCAGTTAACCATTAAACTACTTACGTTTATATATATCATAAAATTGAAAATGAAGTTTATTATGGAAAGAGCATTTTTCATGTTTGTTATCGAAGGGCCGGGGAAAAGTAACCCCATATGAATCTTGATAGACTTTCGACGTCCAATGCTACACATATGGAGTTGTTTGGATTTTTTGAATGAAAATTGCTGGAAAAAGAAAATGACAAGAAGAATAAGTTTAATGAATGTCAGGGGAATACGTGGGTCTGGGGGTGCTGGAGGAAACAGGGACTCATTAAATGTGGACTTTAAAAGCTCCATATTTAAAATTATTGTTCTTGTTTTTTTCTAACAATTTTTTTTTAGTACTACTCACTCTATCACAATTAGTATATGTTCAAATAATTTTAGTCCAATTTAAGTTAGAATTACTGTGTATAAATTTTAAAAAGAAAAAAAAAATAAGAATACATGTTTGAGGGCAAATTATTGTGAGGACCATGCCCACACAGTGTTGTATGGACCATAAATAAAAAAGTACATTTATAATATATTAAAAGTACATTATTCGTGTACTGAATGTATATTATACAAAATAATGTACTTTCAATATTCAAATAATGTATTTTCCCTGAATATAATGTAAAATTTTAATATACTAAAAGTACATTATTTGTGTACTACTGAATGTACATTATTTGATAGTATGTGTGGACCATGGTTGCAATAGGCGCTAGACGCTAGTCGGGATTAATTAGCGCCTAGCGCCTAAGCGGTTTAGGCGGCGCCTAGGCGATACCTAGGCGGCAACCTATAAAAATAAAAGAAAATGCATTTGTGTGGGTGTATATATATATATATATATATATATATATATATATCTTACTTCTCTTATTTATATAAATAAATAAATTTAAATATATATAAATATAATAAAAAAAAAAAGTAACAAGGCCGACTCGCCCGAGTTAACTCAGCTAACTCTGCCGAGTTGGGCGAGTTAACTCAGCCGAATTCAGCTGAGTCGGCCGCCAACTCGGCCTAGTTTGCCGAGTTAGGCGCTAGGCGGTCAGCCACCTAGGCGGACGCCTAGGGAGCAATTCACCTCGGTCTAGGGGCGCCGAACGCCTAGGTAGGAGGTTTTTGCAACAGTGGTGTAGATCAATAATGATTGATGTTTGAGGGAAACCGGAAAATTCCACAAGAGAGGAAAACAAAAAAATTGTATTAAGAAAATACTATACAACGTAATCATCTAAATACGAGAATCATTTCCCACTTGTTTGGGCACCTCTTCTGAGACAAAATAGACAAAAGAAAAAATTAAAATTACATATAGTAGAACACTTTTAAAAATATGTTTAACCTAATTCTTAAATATATATATATTTTTTTTAAAAAACTAGAGATTATCACCGATTTTGCAAGAATATTACACACTTTCAGTTCTAGTAACTCGAAACAAGACTCGCCAAATCAGAACTAAAGCAACGCAGTATCAAGATTAATGTTGTTGATTTCATGGTCACAAGGTAGCCCGACGACAGAAGCATTTCGTCTTGTTCTTGTTGTTGTTGTAAAACAATATAAAACAATATAAGGGCTGCATTGTAATAGAGCCAATAGTATTAAAAAAAAAAGTTGTTGATTTCATGGTCACAAGGTACGTAGCCCGACAACAGAAGCATTTCGTCTCGTTCTTGTTGTTGTTGTTGTTGTTGTTGTTATTGTTGTTGATTTCATGGCCACAAGGTAGCCTGACGACAGACCAATACAGCGGTAAAACAATATAAGGGAGAAAATAAGAGAGCAAAATAATTGAAGTAAGCATTTCGTCTCGTTCTTGTCATTGTTGTTGTTGTTGATTTCATGGCTACAAGGTAGTCAGACGATAGAGGCATTTCGTCTTGTTGTTGTTGTTGTTGTTGTTGATTTCGTGGCCACAAGGTAGCCCCGCGACAGTTGTTGATTTCATGGCCACAAGGTAGCCCGACGATAAACCAACACAACCGTAAAACAATATAAGGGAGAAAATAAGAGAGCAAATTGACAGAGTATTGCAGAGGATTTTTTTTATTCTGAACCTGTCCGGGGTGTTTATACAAGATTTACATGCCTTCGAGAAAGGAAATAAAATAGTTAACAAATTTGATCTTAAGGAAAACTTCCTAAATTGTCATACTTCTTTCCTAATATCAAAAAGAGAAATCTCACAAAAATCGGATACACCATTGACTGCCTGTCGTGGGGTGGGTAGCCGAGCTTAGACAAACTCAATACCTCGACGAGGAGCTTGGCTGGGTAACGTCATGTGCTCCATCCAACTAAAAGCCTAAGATGATAGTTGGCCATGTTTATATTATATTTATATATTTATGCTCACACGCCCCCCTCACGTGTGGACCATAGTCTAGATTTTTTTCGAGTGGCGCGGAGACTCGAACCCATGACCTTTTGCATGGCTCTGATACCAAATTAAAGCATGTGCTCCATCCAACTAAAAGCCTAAGCTAATAATTAGACTGCACATTTATGTTTATATTATATTTATGCTCACACTCCTGACTGGGTACCCTACTCAGGGGTATCAATCAATTATTATAGTACATCAAATGACTGTAATTCGAATTGAGGACAATGCTTAGGTTGTTTGTCTGCTTGAAATGGCTACATCCGATCCAACAGTTTCATATACTGCATGCAAGTACTTTAGATATGAGACAGCCTTGTCGAATATAATGCACGTAGTTCTCCATCCTTATGAAGTTATATAGAGAGAATATTGGAAGCAGGCATCACCAAAGATGTTGCAGATTTTATAGGATATGTGGATGTAATAGATGGAGTATTTGGAATGGATGTGACAAGAGAATTTTTGGACCTTGTGAAATTCAATTCTAAATATCTTGACAGCTTTATACTGTGTAATATAATTGGAGGCCTAACAGAATTCCTCGAATAGTTAATTTAGTAGTTACAAAATTTTAAGTTTGACTTTTCGTACATAAAACTCACCTTCATTTAGTGTAAAATATTAAAATTGTTAAATTTATAATATATAGATTTATGTGTGATTCATATCAAAATTTGAAATTTATTTATAATTGAGTAATTTACTACTTATATTTATTAGTGTGTATGTGTTAATTTGTGAAATTTATAATGTGTTATATGTGGTAATAATTATTTAAAGAGTTAATTCCACAGAAGGTCCCATGTCTTTGGTGACGATTCCAAATTCAATCCCAGACTATTGTTTTTGCCATTTAACATCCCAGACTTTCATTTTTTGGACACTTTTGGTCCTTTTCATGATTTTTTTGATAAGATCCTTTTTTTAGCAAGGATATTATTGTCTCTTCATATATATTTTTTTTATTTTGTCAATTTTCTACCGGTTCACTCTTTTTTTTTTAATAAAAAAAATTAGTTAGCGGGTTCTCTTCTTGAAACTTTAATCCAAGCCTCCCCAAAATTCCCAAATAGACAAATCAAGCCTTCGCGGTCAACTTCCTCCTTTGTCTTGCTCCTTCACCATCCTCGTTTGTATTCCTCCTTCACCAGCCTTCGTCGCCAGTTTCACCTCCCTTCACCGTTTTCACTCTGGATTATGAAAATATGTTTTGTGATCTCACTATATTATTGTGTTTTTCATACGATCATTGCCTAATTTGTGGTGATGATCTTGGAAATGAGGTGAATGATGATATCTTATCAAAAGCATTTTCAAGATTTCCTTCATTTAACATGGCCAGGGTAAGTCTGGTAGAACACCATTCATATTTTCTCACTATAGTAGCTTTGTATGTAGATGTTTTTGGTTGGTACATACATTTCAAACGATGTTTGTTTCAAGTTCTTGGAGCGATCAAATGTCTCATGTGCGTTAAGGTATAACTCTCTTTGATTTTTGTTTTGGCAGTGCTGCTCGTGAAGACGACGGCGAAAGCAAGCAAAGACGATGGCGAAGAAAGGTGAAGTCAGTGGTGAAAGGAAGGCGAAGAAAGGTGAAGCCGGTGGTGAAAGGAAGGTGAAACCAGTGACGAAGGTGGGTGAAGGAGGAATACGTACAAACGAGGATGGTGAAATCATGAAGAGAACCAGCTAACTATTTTTTTATTTTTTTAAAGAGTCATGAACCAATAGAAAACTGGCAAAATAAAAAAAATATTTGAAGAGACAATAATACCCTTGCTAAAAATAGAATTTTATCAAAAAAATCATCCAAAAAATGAAAGTCTGGGATGTTAAATGGCAAAAACAATAGGCTGGGACTAAATTTGGAATTGCCACCAAAGACAAGGGACCTCCAGTGGAATTAACTCAATAATACCCTTGCTAAAAATAGAATTTTATGAAAAAAATCATCCAAAAATGAAAGTCTGGGATGTTAAATGGCAAAAACACGTAGCTACTTTCTCAACCTACTGAATTAAGCCGCTCAAACCCACTCCCATCATCCATGTGTAAGTGTTAACCGGGACACCGAATGCCACTAGACCACAAGGTCTTTGGCAATTCATTTTTTAAATTTAGTAATTGATATGAAATATGTTATGTGATTCAATTTATCAATTATGAAAAATAATTTTTAAAAAAAAGTTTTACTTTTTATAAATTATTCTAGACGTTTCTAATATGTGTAGTTTTGTATTCAAATTAAGTTGATATAATTTTTTTAAAAAAAAATGTATTTTAGAGATGGTGTGTAATTTATAATGTGTTTTTATTCAAATTATTTTATCTAATTAATTATATTTCATATTTTGTTATGAATAATTTTGCCCGTGTTTTGAACTGTTTTAATGTTCCGCTCTGATCTTGGTTAATAAATTTTTCGGCTCCAACAGTCCAACCTATGTGGTGTGTAATTATGATGAGATTTGTCCATACTAGAAATCGAAGAAAGTAACATTTTTCATGCAATAGAAGGTGTGGCATAACTGCGCACATATTTAGTGCATCACACATATAAACATATTCCCATAAAACTTGTTGCACAAGATTTTTTAGTGTGATTTTTTTTTATGTGGTTTACAGGTCATTTTATAAAAAACAGAATTTACATAGTATATATTTTCAAATAGTGGTTGAGAGTTTCTCTTGTCATCTAAAAAAAATAAAAAAAAATAAAACTACAAAGTGCATCTAATATGATATGTACAAGTACAATTAGAGCTATCGAACCGGGTCGAAATCGGGCCAGGTCAAATCAACATGTAAATGTCACACTTATATGCTTAAATGTAATACTAATCTGAAATAAAATGTTTGTTACTTATAAAGAAAAATGTAATACATTTGTGAACAATGTAATACTGTTACATTAGGAAAAATGTAATACATTTTAAGGAAAAATGTAATACTTTTAAATCAAAATGTAAAAGTATTATATTTCTCCTTTAAGAGTATTCCATTTTCCTATATAAGTAATAAATACTTTACTCCTAATTAGTATTATATTTAAGCGTATAAGTATTACATTTTCATCTCAATCCAACTCAACATACAGTGAAACAGTCTCACACAAGTTTTTGTCCAAAAATAATCGTGCATGTATTTCATTATAAAATGGGGCAAGTTGGAATGAAAGATAACACACTCATCCCCAATCATCCCATTGTTGTACCACAGATTTGAAGCAAAGGTGCAAAAAATCCATTAATGCGTGGCGCAGCTTCACATATACTAAAGTAAAACAACTAATGTAGAGTTTGGCGACAATTATTTCCAGCTCATTTACCTGTCGTTTTGCCCGCCTTCATGTCGGGCCGTCCACTGTCACGGAAAGAGCATGTATATATTTTGCAAGCTTAGCCCACACACTTAACTTCTTGGATCTTTTGCCTATTGTGCATTTAGATATGAGACAACCTCTCATACTTTCCACGTCCATTGCCATATATGGAGTTGTTTGGATATTTTGAACGAGTATTGATGGAAAAAAGAAAATGACGACAAAATTAAAACATGTTAAATTATTTTCTGATATTTATTTAAGAAAAAAATATCAAATAGACCGCTTTTATGCAATTAGGTCACTGAAATTAAAAATTGTACCTGTGTCAAATCATTAAAAAAAAACAAGGAAACTATGTGCAATTGCGACATAATTCATTTTTTTCTGTAAAATTTGATCATATTGTTACATGTAGAGCTGTCAATGCGGGCTGGCTGGCCCCGCCCCGCCAAAGCCCACCAAAGCCCGCCTTTGTGGCGGGGCGGGCTAAAAAGCCCGCCAAAAGCGGGCCTAAGTAGGGGCAACCCGCCCCGCCCCACCTTAAGCCCGCGGGCCTTGGCGGAGGCCCGCCAAATTTTAAAAGTTTTAAATTTAAATGAAAATTAATATAAAAATGTAATAAGTGTATACTAAAATAATTTGGATAATTTAAACATATTGTAATGTATTTGTAATTTTTTAAACACAATAATAACTAATAAATAAGTGTTAATCCATAAGTTAATAACAAATCATTTATATAATTTACTAATGTTTTGAACTTGATTATATATATATATATATATATATATATATATATATATTAATTAGTGTATTAGTTTACAGTTTGCTATTTATTATAATTATAGTGTTAGTTTACAGTTTATACTCCGTATATTACAATTAGTGTATTAGTTTATAGATTTGAAAACTAATATAATTATATAATTATATAATTAGTTTATAAAATTCAATATAATTATATATTGAATTTTGATTTACAGTTTACACTGTAAACCAAAATTCAATTACTATTACATTAATTATATAAAAGGGTATATATATATATATATATATTACACACACACTAATGTTAGTAATATAATCAAGATGAAAAGACATATTAAATTTTATAGATTTACTATTGTAGTATCTATTTATTTTAATAAAGAGTTTTTTTCCAAAATGGTCCATCGACTATTGCTCATTCTTAATTTTGCATTTCGACTTTCAATTGCACCTAATGTGGTCTCTCGACTTTCAAAAACTCACCCAATTTGGTCCCCCGTTACATATTCCGTCAAATCAGTGTTAAAATGGAGGGCATTTTCGTCCATTTACCTATTGTTAGCCTAATAAACATTGAGAAATAGTTGAGGGACCATTTTGAGAATAGTCAAGGGACCATTTTGGGAAAAACTATTTTATTTATTTCATTTTTGTTTATTTTCATTTTTTAGACACTATAAAATTAGAATTTCTATACATTTTTTTCTTACAAATATAAATAGTTAAAATCGCGCAATCCAACCTCAAATTTTTAACTTTCTTTACAGATTTTTCCCCTCTAAATATGCAAACTATTCCTATGAAGTTTTACAATAAGTTCCGTAAATTTCATAAATACTCATATACTTTTTTTTTTTTTAATGTTCATAGACAATCAATCACTATGTATCACATTAAATATTACTTTTACCATTGAAAATAATATTTTTTTTTCAAGCGTAGACACCCAAAGAGTGGAAAATGTAGGGAAAATATTAGACCGAAAGGTAAATTTTTCTAGTAAACTTCTCAGGTGAGCCGAAAAGTAAAATCTCGTCAATGTTTGCTGCAATATTTTCTGTATTTGATTTCGAAATAATTATTAAATTTTATATTAATTTACATTTTTTAAGATATTGTATGACATCTTTTATATGTTTTCCTCTTCTTATTTTTTTTAATTAATTATTAATTATTAAGGCAAGTATAATTTATTTTGTAATGTGGACACATTATTTTTAATAATTTTGATTTAATTAAATTATACCTTAATTATAAAAATCCTACTTAATAATTTTAGTATATTACACGAGACACAATAATTATTATAAATAATGTTTAATAATTGTCAATTTCTATTCAACAATAAAATTTATAGTTAATTTTTAAGTCAATCATAAAATATTTTGTGTTGTGGGCACATTATTTTTAATTATTTGAGTTTAATAATATTATATCTTATTTATAAAAAATCCAAAGTAATATATTTAGTACTACAGATGTGACTAAGAATTATTTATAAAATTTACGAAACTTATTGTAAATCTGCATAGGAACAGTTTGTATATTTAGATAGAGGGAAAAAGTCTGTAAAAAAGTTAAAAAATTTTAGGATGGATTGAACGATTTTAACTATTTATATTTGTAAGAAAAAAAAATGTATAGAAATTCTTATTTTATAGAGTCTAAAAAATGAAAATAAACAAAAATGAAATAAATAAAATAGTTTTTCCCAAAATGGTCCCTTGACTATTCTCAAAATGGTCCCTCAACTATTTCTCAATGTTTATTAGGCTAACAATAGGTAAATGGACGAAAATGCCCTCTATTTTAACACTGATTTGACGGAATATGTAACGGGGGACCAAATTGGGTGAGTTTTTGAAAGTCGAGGGACCACATTAGGTGCAATTGAAAGTCGAAATGCAAAATTGAGAATGAGCAATAGTCGAGGGACCATTTTGGGAAAAAACTCTTTTAATAAATTTTTATTATACATTTGGCTGGCCCCCGCCAAGCCTGCAAGTTAGGCAGGGGCGGACTAAAAAGCCCACCTTAAAACGGGCTCAAAAAATTAGAGCCCGCCCCGCCCTTTTGGCGGGGCGGGACGGGTTAGCTCGGCGGGCTAAGCCCGTTTTGACGGCTCTAGTTACATGGTATGCACTAAGGGTGTGTTTGGTTGGTGGGTTTAGACATAACTGCATAAGGTATGGGTATCAAAGTGATTGTTATTGTTTGGTTGATAGGTTTTTAGAATACTATTATAGGTTTGGAATACCCTATTAATTGGAAAACTCATACCCTAATGAAATAAGGGTTTCATTTCCCTTCCTCTTTTCTTCCCCAACTATTAATAATCATTCTCATTCCACCCTACTACCATACATGCAAAATACTTTCACCAAAACCCATTACCCTTACCAAATATTTGATATCCATACCGATTCTGATTCCCATGTGCGAACCAAACACACCCTAAGAGTTGTCTTTCCTCTATCATATCAGATTGAAGGAAATATTGAAATGTGTTCAACTCAAATTGTATTAAAAGAAATTCAAAAATGTCTTAATTGCACATATTTTGCTTGTTTATTGATACTTGGATTGTATACTTAAGTTCAACGATTCAATTGCACAAAAATTTATAAATTCAATGAACTATTTGAAACTTTTTTCTTATATTTATTTTGATTTTTAACCACTCTACTACATATTTTTATTTAATATTTCTTTTATTTTATTTAAGAACATAATCATTTCGAAAGAAAACACTTTCCTACTATACAACTCTACTAATTTTTATTAATATTAATGTCTTTTATTTTATTTAATTAATTAAATATTTTTAAAAAATATTTTATTCTAGAAATTTTAAACATTTGAAAACAATGTTTACATAAAAAAAAAAAACTACTTTGGAAGTTTCTAAAAATATGTTATAATATTCCTAGAATAAATTAATTTTTTACATTGTTTCTAAATGTTTGATCAAATAAAAGTAAAAGAAAATATTAATGAAAATTAAGAAGATTTAGGAACTTTAAACATTTGAAAATAATTTTTAATTAAATAAAATTAGTTTGAAAGTTTTTAAAAATATATTGTAAAGTTTCAAAGGACTAAGGTTTTAAATAAAATAAAATAAATAATAAAAGGAGTATTGCAGTAAAGTGGTTAAAAATTGTAAATACTTTACAAATGGCTTGTTTTCAATTCTCACTTACAAATGGCATGCATTTAATTTCTTATTATGTGTTAAATAGAATTTACGATGTATGATGTGATAAGTGACGATGTCGTAGAAATGATTACTGACAAGGTGATGATGAGACTGATATTATCCTTTATCATTGATTTATATTAATATTTCTATATTTATTGAGTTGTAAATTGCACTAAAAATATTGTACCATTATTTTTATTACAAAAAGTTATCCTTACATTATTAACCTCGCTAGTATATATTAAATGCTATCATAATTATATGTATTCATTGACCCTATTTAAAATTCTTAATTTAAAAATTATTAATCATACTATAATTGTTACTCAAATTATTAACTATACTTTTTAATATAATATAAATTTTATGATTTTTTTTTAAATTGTATACTATTATTTTTTTAAAATATTTCAATATTACTATGATTTAAAAATTGAGTATTAATATTGAACATTTATTTTTTCTCATTGTGCATGGGAAAGACTGATTTGAAAAATAAATTTAAAAGTAAATAATTGCTTCATGAGTGCTGCTTTTATTCAATATGTCTGCATTAGATTTTTAGACTTTTAATTATTCCCTCCATTTCATTTTATGCATTTAGTTCGGTTAATGAGACTTGACTAAAGTTATTTTAAATTCAAATTTATATATATACATACTTTACAAGCATATATATTCAAAGTCTATAAGCCTACCAAACCTAAAATTTGTTAAGACTAAATAGTGTTTAAACTTAAAAAGGGTTCACGTATTTTCGCTGCCATATCCTTTACGAAAAGTTATTCTAAAACACATAAACTCATCTTAAGTTTAGAATCTACACAAGTCTATTCACCCCCTCTCCTCCCCTCTAGACTTGTGATTAAAACCCTTCGTGACCAACAAGCTGCCAAGCCTAATAATGGCTACCATTTATACTTTTTTTTGTTTTGTTAATGCTTTCATAATTAGTATGATTGTGCAATAATAATAATAATATAATAATAATAATATTATTATTATTATTAAAAAGTTAGTTTTTTTTTAAAAAAAAGTGAGTTGAAATTGCAAAAATATAAAGAAAATACCGAATAAATTGTAAATATGACAAAAGGACAATATAATTTACTTTTAATATTAAACCAATAAACTTAGCCTGAGAAATTATTTCTACATTTCACGTGCTGTTGACCATTTCTATTTATATTATCCTTAATTTTTTGTCCAAATTTAAAAAGTGATCGGCCTTTCTTTTAAGCCTAAACATACCTTGACTCGATAAGATAGTGAAAAGATAAACTATAATAATTCTATTCTCAAAAAATAAACTATAATAATTCAACGACCTATTAATTAACAAGATAAATGATTGGCGCCTACAAGAAACCAACGGCATTAGATGCAAATATTATCCTTAGTTTTGCAAAGTGGCAGGCACACAAAGAAATACCAAATAAAAACCACATGCAAAAATAAAAACTATATCTTTCTTATCTGCATGCACACTCCACACGGGACATGTGCAATATTTAATTTACAAGAGACAATAAATGCTTGAGATATAATATATTAAAGCCCAAGAATTGAACATAATATAATACTAACATAATACATTAAAGCCCAAGAATTGCACATAATATAGTAATGCATTTACTTCCTTTATTTAATAATATTTTTATGATTCAACATAATGTTTTCATAAGTACTATTTTTGAACTGTTGAGTAGGGTGTATTACATAGTTTTGAATTGATTGCCACAGATGGGAACAGACATTAGCAGATTGACGGCCAATGAAATTGGAAGACAATAATTCAACATAAAACACTTGGCCAGCCAAGTTAGAAGTATAAGAAACGTGTAGCCACCAGACAGATTTTAGTTTGCCTATTACAATTTCTGAATTGGATACGTAACATACATTTGCAAAGCGGTAAGATCGATCAGAGCATGTGAGCTAGCAAATAAGAATTGACTTCTGCAAAGTTAAACCCTTAACACGAACAAAAAATATTAGTGTAATTATTTGTTAGAATAAATGGTTTATATTATTTTAATTCTAGTATTTTTATGATTTTATCTACCTTACATTCTATTATATCATTTACTTTTTCTAAATATCCATGCATTCCATAAGTGAAAATAAGGGAATATTTCATTAACTATTTATTATTCTTAACTTATTAATTTTTATAAGGAATGTCTTAGATTTGAACCCCATCCCAATACAAATTGACATAATTGTGAAACATATATACTATGAATATGTGAGTGTATTAATAAATATAATATAAAATTTAACATGAACTTTGGTCAATTAATTAGAATCACGCATTGGGTATATATTGATGAAATGGTACACCTAATTTATAGTATATATTCAACACAAATGAGAAACTATGTCTATTATCATTTTTTTCGGGGAAGGATGATTTGGTTTTGTGTTTGAAGGTGCACTAAAATTGCAGTGAAGCACACCAGGAGACTAGATTTAATCAAGAATTCATTTTTGGCGAAAGTGACAACAAGAGGAAGGATGGATCACGCCAATTAATAGGGTTTTGTGTTGCAGAAATTATGGGTACTATCCAGTTAGGGTATTTCCATCTAAAACTGCTATTGCACCAATTAATTTTATGAAAAATTATGCCACAAGTTATAGTTATGTATTATTGAAATATTTACTTTTATGAAAAAATTTGATAAACTTATATTGATATACGTCAAGATATATACCGAACGATATTTTGATAAATTCTTAAAGATTTAAAAAAATATATTGTGCATTAAACTATTCGCACAATATGCGTGTGATAACTAGTAATAATAATATAATGGCCGGAAGGTGCAGTCTCCTGGCGTGACCTTCGTGAAAATTTAGTGGAGGTTGCATCTCGCATTTCCTCCAAAAAATATTTTAAACTTTTCGATTATTAAAAATGATTGGTCTTAAAGTTGCGAAACATAACATATTACAAACCCTTCCCTTTATACGGGTGGTGGTGGGTTCGAGTCTCAGTGGAGGCAATACTGATTCTTGTGCTTCAATAGGTTGAGAAAGTAGTTATGAACAGATACTGCATTGTAATAGAGTCAGTAGTATTAAAAAAAAAAACATATTACAAAGGAATAGTAAAATATTAATAGTTTTAACAACAAATTAAATGGTTACGTTAAATATTTACAAATCTTAGTGATTTACTTAACAAAAATTCGTTAGTAAATTAAATGCTTATGAATTATATGTTAGCAATTTATCTATACATTGTTTTCAAAAAATAAAAAATAAATGTGTAAATAAAAGGTAGAGAGGAGAATTTTATAATGGAGGGTGGTGAAATCACACTAATCCACTCTTATACTTCATAGTGGCCAAGGATGATTTCACTATGTAATTTATTACAAAGTTACAAGTGAATAGTGTAACGTAACGTTTTCCTATTAATTACTTTTGTAACATTACGGTCAGAAGTTATAATATTAAAGTGTTTGCTATTTGGTTCAACACTTATATAGCTAAACTTCAATTAAATAAAGGAGTTTGGTTAGGGTTTACAAAATGTAGTGACATAAAACTACCACATTGATGACATGTAGTTATTTAAGGTTTCCAGTCCTCTCACGGCTTACATTAAATTTCCATACACCATCTAGAAAGAGTTGAACAGAAGTGAGAAAAGAACACCAGAGATACGTTGGTCAATTTTACTGCAACAGTCCACGACTTCTCAATCTTCATCAACAGGAAGCAAGTCTTAATCAACCGGAAGCTATGACTGGAGATTAGTATTAACGATCATTGATAGATTGTCTTGTAATTATATTGTGTTTCTACGTGACATATTTATCGATCTTACAAATAACCTATTATAAAAACTTGATCAAAAAGTTATTTTCCCACTTCTTTTCCTTCCATCCATGAGTCCTCCACCAAGTTGCTTGTGTTGATTTCACTAACTTAGCCTCTATGCTACATGGATCTACCACTAAGTCCCTGTGAGCTAGCTATATCTTCTAGCACTTCAACTAATGATTGAGATTTTTGTCTTATTATAAAAGATGAATGAATGTTGGACACTTTAAATTTAGATGATTCAATGAAGCTTAGAATTCCAAATATTGCTTGGAAGCTTTGTTTCTCTCTCTTTGTTTCATTGTCTATTCGTCCTAACTTGATTACTTTCATGAAATACCTTCAATAGACAACATTTGTTCCACATACATATAGACGGTTCAGAACACCTAATTACAATAACAACTTGGGCTGGAAATAATGAGAATATTTCCAGTGTAAGATTTAGAATAAATCATACACTGAATAAAGCAATTTGAAGAAGAATTTTCTGTATTGGCAAAAGGATATTACAACAAGAGTTACAAATATAACTCTCTATCTCTCTCTAAAGATACTTTGCTACGTATTTCTATCTGAGATGGGATGATTTACAATGAAAATGGATTGCCTATTTATAGCAAACCCAAGTGAATATTAGCCTTAGATTTGTGCCTAGAATTGTGTGCATTGAGATTTGCAATTCCTGCAAACATTTAATGCAAATCTACTTCCTGACACAATTCTTTAATTCCTTAGCTTAAGCCTTAGCTAAAACCTTAGCTAGAACCTTAGCTAAAACCTTAGCTAAAACCTTGGCTCCAAACCTTAGCTAATTTCTACAGGTGACTTTATTCTTTACATTGAGGCCAGGTTTGCTAATTTTCTTGGTTTTTAGCATGTTTTTTATAGAGTATATGCTGCTTAAGTCTACTAGTTGCTCTACCCTAGTTAGCTAAACTAAATTGGAGCCTCTACAAGATTACTTCTTCACTAAACTTTTTAACTCTAAGTCTAACAAGAAACTTTGTATACTAACCACTAGTTTGATTTGTTGATAGTTAGTATATGAGAGTGCTTGGAAAATGGCTTATTAGCTAAACTGAGTATTTGATAAATAACTTTTAGCTTGGCTTATTGATGGCAATAAGCTGAAAATGAAATGCTTATTGATATCATCTTACTGTATTTTCATTTTAAAGTCTAATTTACCCTTAATAGTTGTTGACTATTGTAGTTTTTATATTTATTCAATTTTTATTCAAATTTATATTTTTAACATCATCAACACTCGCATTGAATATGACATCAAAATTAACTCTCGGCTTATATAAAATTGTGTTAACCATTATGTTGAGTTATTATCAATAACCTATGTTTGTTTTTTCTATTTTTATTTGAGTTTATATATATTTTCAATATCTGAATATTATTGACTATAGAGTATTTCTTTATAATTATAATATTATTAATAGTAAAACAAAAAAAAAATACTAGTTACAAATAATTAATAAAAGTAGCAACAACAATAATAATGAATTGCAAAAGTAATTTAAAAGTTACGTAAATACACTAGCCAAGGTTACAGGCTCTCAAGCTGATTCTCGAACCTGGGAGCCATTCCCTCCCGACTGTATTCTCTTGTTACTTCATTCATCTAATTATTTATAGTTTAATTTTTTATTTTCAAAAAAACAAGTTAGTACTCCATACAATATATTTATACCCTAATATGTCATTTTACATGTAATTTACTAAGAATAAACAATTAATTTACCAAACACCTTTTTATAACCAATTAATATTATCAACGTACTTGTCAAAACATTTAGCACAATCAACGTAACTAAACCATTTAACTAACAATTATCAACTCCAAATAGCTAAACCCCCTATATGTAGTTTAAGAATATTGATCGTAGGTTTACCAATATCTGGATTGTCAGAGCATAACTTTACCATTTGTAGGCTTGTTGGTTAGACTTAGCTAAATATGCTTTAATTTGAGTCCTATTTTGGTCTTTATTAAGTGTTTTGGGGATAGTAAGTCGCCTATTTTGGTGTTACTTAGCATAAAAAAAATCTCTCTCTTTTATATATATATATATATATATATATTGGATCGCGTTCAAATGAGAACGATGCACCCAGAAAAGAATTGAGAACGCATGATATCTGTCCACGTGTCTAGATCTAACGGATGAGAAACACTGATTTTAAAAAAAAAAAAAAAGCGGTGGTATTTTCGTAAATATTTGAACATCGATGTGTAAGTAAACTGTATTACAAGTGCAAGTAGCAGTTTCATATAGTGCACCTAAGTGCAAGTAAAATGTATTACACGTGCAAGAAAAATGTATTACATGTGCAAGTAAAATGTACACTAAGCATCAATATATTAATTGCACCTAACGTTATAACTAGTTGCACTTAACGTTATAATTAGTTTCACATAGGTGCATGAATGGTAACAAGGTAAATTACTTGCACTTGTAAGTGAAATAGGTGCACTTGTAAGTGATTTTACTTGCACAGATGCACCAACTACTTGCACTTATAACACATTTACTTGCATCAAAGTTTGAGTTATTTATGGAAACGCCACCACGTCGTTTTGTAGAAATTACATCTGATTCGTTGATCTGGACACGTGGACGGCTGCGAAGCGTTCTCATTTCTCTTCTAGGTGCCCGTTCGCATTAGAGCGTGCCCATATATATATATATATGCACAACAATGTTCGAAAATGCACAATTAGGGACATGATAGTTATGGGGTATTTTTGTACATTTTTATTATTGTGCATTTTCCTATCACTAGTGGTGTATTTTGTTAACACTAGTGGTGTAAACCGCACCGACCGCACAGGAAGGTACAGTCGCACTTGAGCAGTATTATATATATATATATATATATATATATATATATATATATATATATATATATATATCTGCTCAAATGTGGACACGTCTTAACGTGTGAACAGTGCGGTTCACACCACTCAATGTTATAAAATGCACCACTCAATGTTAGAAAACGCACCACATGAAAATACACAAAAACACCAAAAAACACTACACACCCAAAATAATGCACCATAACTCCCCTGCCCTTAATTGTGCATTTCCAAACACTGTGTGATGTATATATTTCTATACTTAGTGGTGTGTTTTTTGGTGATGTGTACCTAACGGTGCATATTCGTGTGGTGCATTTTCTAACACTAAGTGGTGTATATCTGTATACATAGTGGTGAGGCCGCACTGTTCACACGTTAAGACGCGTCCACACTTGAACTTTACTATATATATATTATATATAAATCTGCTCAAATGTGGTCGCGCCTTCCCGTGCGGTTAACACCACTCAATGTTAAGAAATGCACCACAATGATAATGCATAAAAACACCTCATAACTCCCCTGTTTCTAATTTTGCATTTCTGAACACTGTGTGATGTATTTTTTCATATCTAGTGGTGTGTTTTTTGGTGTTATGTACCTAATAGTGCATATTTGTGTGGTGCATTTCTTAACATTAAGTGGTGTAAACCGCACCGGCCACACGGGAAGGCGCGGTCACACCTAAACTCACTATATATATATATATATATATATATATATATATATATATATCTGTTCAAATGTGGCCACGCCTTCCCGTCCGATCGATGCAGTTTGCACCACTTAATGTTAGAAAATGCACCACTCAATGTTAGAAAACGCACCACAATTAAAATACACCACCAATGTTAGGAAATGCACAACACAAATATGCCCCATTAGGTTCGCATTACCATAAAACACACCACTAGGTATGCAAATATACACCACATAGTGTTTGGAAATGCACAATTAGGGACATGGAGTTATGATGCATTATTTATGGTGTGTTGTGTGTGTTTTTTTTTTTACTTTATCATTAGGTGCACGAATGTTATCAAGGTAAATTAGTTTCACTTGTAAGTGAAACTAGTTGCCATTGTAAGTGATTTTACTTGCACTTTTTACATGCAAACTTGCACTAGTTACTTCAAGTGATTTTACTTGCACTTTTTACTTGCAAACTTGCACTAGTTACTTGCACTTGTAACATATTTTACTTGCACCAAAGTTTGAGTTGTTTACGAAATTGTCACCATTTTGCGTTTTTTAAAAATTACATATGATTCGTTGATTCTGGACACATGGACGACTGAAAGTGGTTCTTAGTTCTCTCCTTGGACAACCGTTCTCACTTGAGCGTGCCCATATAAATATATGATCATGTTCAGGTGCGTACTGGCCGCCCAGGAGAGAACTGCGAACGAATCACAGCGCGCCACCTGTCCGGAATGGAGTTGCACATAATGTTATAACTAGGTGCACGTAATTTTATAACTAGGTGCACATAGGTGCACCCAGGTGCATAAATGTTAACAAAGTAAATTACTTGCACATGTAAGTGAAAATAGGTGCACACATGCAAGTAAAATGTATTACAAGTGCAAGTAAATTGTACAATGAGCATCAATACTAAGTGCACCTAATTAGGTGCACATAGGTTGCACCAGGTGCATGAATGTTAACAAAGTAAATTACTTGCACAAGTGCAAGTAAAATGTATTGCAGATGCAAGTAAAATGTATTACAGGTGCAGGTGAATTGTACACTTAGCATCAATACTAAGTGTACATAATGTTATAACTAGGTGCACCTAATTTTATAACTAGGTGCACCTAGGTTGCACCAGGTGCATGAATATTAACAAGGTAAATTACTTGCATTTGTAAGTGAAAATATTTGCGAAAATAGGTGCATGAATATTAACAAGGTAAATTACTCGCACTTGTAAGTGAAAATATGTACGAAAATAGGTGCACTTGTAAGTGAAACTAGGTGTACCAAAGTTCCAGTTATTTACGAAAATGTCACCGCGTCATTTTTTTAAAATTGCATCCGATTCGTTGATCTGGACACGTGGACGACTGTGATTTGTCTGCAGTTCTCACCTGAACGAAAGTACACACATTCTAAATAATAAATTCGAATAGATATTCTTGTTATCTCATATTTACCGTACTCCTCCCCCTTCAACCCCACATAGTGATCGACTAAACGAGAGTGCAACCCTCTCTCTCTCTCTCTCTCTATATATATATATATATATATATATTGTTAATGGATTTACTTGTTTTTAATTTGAGTTTTGACAGATTTTTAGAAATTATATATTATCAGATGGGATATGAAAGGGAAAAACAGATGTGAAAAGATAGACGGCCAACGAAATTGGAATATGATAAATGCATAATTGGCCAGCCAACATGTTAAAATATAATAAACACGTGATCAATCAAATTGGAATATAATATATATATACTTCAAGCAGCCAGCCAGATGTATTTGATTTGCCTACCATAATTTCTGTACGTATATATATATATTGGTTACATATCTTAACATTTGCAAAGCAGTAAGAGCAAGAAGTGAGCAAATTAAACAAGTATCAGCAATATAACATAATGGCTGGAAGGTGGTCTCTTCATGGCATGACAGCCCTTGTCACCGGTGGTACTCGTGGTTTAGGGTAACTTATTTCAGACTTGAACATATATAATTAATCTTTTTCTCATTTGGTGCATATTATCTTATATTAATTATTACCAAAAGATTTACATGATCATTTTTGTGTATCAATATTAGGCATGCAATAGTGGAAGAATTGGCAAGTCTTGGTGCGACATTGTATACGTGTTCGCGTACTGAAAAGGAGCTTGATGAGTGCCTTCAGAATTGGAAAGCCAAGGGATACAATGTTTTTGGTTCTACATGTGACATATTACAACCGTCTCAACGCGAAAAATTAGTCCAATCAGTCGGCAAGAAGTTCAATGGAAATCTCACAATTTTGGTAAAAAACGCATACTGACAATAAATAAAGTAATTATTTTGTTTCATGTCATAAAATATATTACAACAGCAGTTAAACTAATGTGAGTTGTTTTTACCATAGGTAAACAATGTGGCGAGACTTATACCAAAAGAAATTTTAAAGTCAGATGCTCAAGATTTCTCTGATACCATTGGCACAGGTCTTGAGGCTTCTTTGAACCTTTGCCAACTTGCACACCCATTATTGAAGGCCTCTGGAAATGGAAGCATTGTCTTCATCTCTTCATGTTCTAGTTTTGTTTATGCGCCTTTTCATACTATCTATGCTGCAACCAAAGGTATATTGAATTGAGGGCACTAATTTCTCATCTTATATTGTTATTATCTTCTCCTCTTCTCTCGAATATTGCCTTCTAAAACAGTGAGTTAAGCCGGTTCATGCGGGTCTTATATATATTAATTGTTATTATCAAACTTATCATTTGCAGTTGAATGTACTAAATGTTTTTTTTTTTTTCTTTTCCCTCTTGTTATATTAGGGGGTATTAATTCACTTGTAAGAAATTTAGCTTGTGAATGGGCAAGTGACAACATTCGAGTCAATGCTGTTGCTCCCTGGCTCATGAGAACTTCCCTCACCGAGTCATCCAAAGTAAATTTCATTTTTTTTTCTTAATAATTTTTATCAAGAAAAAAAAAAAACATACTTAATGATCTTGATATAATATTAACTCTTTCATCATTTCATATGGTTTTGCTACAGGGAGAATTTGGGGCAGTAATAGAAGCTTTGATCCGACGGACACTACAACACCGGCTTGTAGAGCCTAAAGAAGCTTCAGCGGCGGTGGCGTTCCTCTGCTTCCCGGCGGCTTCTTTTGTTACTGGTCAGATCATTCGTGTGGATGGTGGTGGATCAGTCTATGGTCTTTGAACAATTGAACCCCTGTATGGAATAAGGACTCTATAAGCTACAATATATATTTAGTGTGATTTTTTAAAATCTTTACCATATATAATTTACAATGAAGACTATATGTAATGATCAAGAATGATATATTGTATTTTGAGGTATATTTGAAAGTCAAGAATAAATTGAGTTAATAATTTTAATATTAGCCTTCCAGAATGACATATTCTTTAAGCAATTGTTTTATTATAGACCGAGGTCTACGTTTCAAGGTGCGGTGGACCTTAATTCAAAGAGGCGTAGTTTTAAGGTAGTATAGCTTATAGCCATATTCTAATTCAAAATGACGTAATTTCAAGGTGTGGTATGATTAATAGCCATCCTATATGATCACATATAACAATTAAATGCCCGTAAGGACAGCTCAAGTGGTAAGAGAGTTACACCTGCAGCCGAGAGGTCGTGGGTTCGAACCTCAAGCCCTTGAGTTTGTGCCGGTCAGCTATGGGTAACCTAGGCTGATTTACCTCCTTGTGGCTCTTTGCCGGCTAGGGTCACAGGGCGAGGGCTTTACCCACATACTCACATAGTGAGGAGTGGGGTTTACCTCGTTAATAAATAAATATATAACAAAAATAAAACAATTCGTGTTACATAATTATCTCTTAATCTAGTAGTTAAGAGAAATGGAGAATGAGTGGGTATAAATATTGTATTCCGAGTATTAACTCTGTTACAATGTAATATGTGTTCATAGCTACTTTCTCAACCAAATGAAGCACAAAGAGTTAATGGCCCTGTTTGGTAAATAATTAGCCTATCAATCAATTTTGACCTATTTGATCATTATTACTTTATTAGTTGTTTGACTTGGTTAAAAAATAAGTGTTTGGTTAATAAGCCTTTTGTAACTTTAAAATACTAAATTTCAAAAGGCTACTCAAAGCAATATTTTCAATTAGCCTTTTGAGAAAAGAAATTATATTAAACAACTAATTTACCAAACACTTTTCTACAATCAGCTAATAACATCAGTTAACCGCCATTTACCAAACAGGGCCAATATCACCTCCACTGAAGCTCGAAACCACCCCCTCCCATGTGCCACTAGACCACAAGGTCTTTGGCAAATATTGTCTTCCATTAGTTGTACTATCAAGATACACTAGTTGTGAGTGTATTTTCTCTTAACTAAGTAATTATAGTATTTACGAGAGAGTGTTTTTCTAGACAAAAATTTCAAATTGCTATCTTGGTGAACATTTTTTAGAAAAACAATCTAAAAAGTTTGACATTCTCCTTATCTCAAAAAATTTAATTTGTTTACCCTTATTACTTTTGAGGGGAAATTAGAAACTTTTAATATAGCGAATCTTTACAAACTGAGAAGGTCCACACACTTGTTTAATTAAATTCATCCAGAGTCAGTCCAATTAAATTCATGTTTAATAATTCAAGAACTACTCTAGTGGTAGAAATATGTACTAACCCTTGGTGTTGTACTTGATATGCTTCCCAAGTTAACAAGGTCCACACACTTGTTTAGGCTTTCCCCAATAATTTTTTTCGCATAGTTTTTGAAACCAAAAAACTAATCTTATTTTTTAACAAATGGGAGCGTTGATTTTTGAAGAAATCTTTCTCCTGTAATTGGACTTCCATCTCAGATATTTGATTTTACATTTTTATCTTCAATTTTAACACCTATTTTATTTAGCAGAAAAATTAAAATTAGTACAAAATCAATAGTTAAGGGACTAACTTTGATCAAATTAAAAGTCAATAGTCGAAAGACTATTTATGCAATTAACTCTTTTTTTTTTTTGAGTACTACTGACTCTGTTACAGTGTAGTATATCCATGTGAGAGTGTAAACCGGGACACCGGGTACCACTAGACCACAATGTCTTTGGCTGCAATTAACTCTTTGAGTATATTAATATTTAAGGAATAAATGTGATATAAATTATATAGTCATGTGCTTAATTTGAAAGTATTAATAGTCATTGACTAAATTTGATACTTGTGTAATATTAATTTTTTTTTTTGAAATAAAACTCAACTTCTTGTGTAATATTAATTAAATTCACTAAAATTGAAATTTTTTTTAAAAAAATGTATGTTACATTGAAAACCCTGAAGAAGCTCCAGCGGACCAGCGCCATTTCATCGCCGATGCCCTCGCCCTCAGCCTCCGCCTCGGAAGCGGTCAGAAGTCAAGCAGTCAAGCTAGCTCTCCTCAGATTCATATTAACTAGATCTGGTATGCGCAAGTATTTTTTCTGTAATTGTTTTTGCTTTTTGTTCATATGCTAGTTAAGTTTTTAAAGTTTTTTTTTGGGTCCGAGGTCAAGCTCCTCATTCCTCAGATTCATATGCTTTCTGTTCGTAATAATGGGCATATATTTTTGAAGTTTGAACTTGTAAATGCTAGTGTGTTTTTATATTACTTCCTTCCCCCTTGGTTAGGAAAAAGGCAATTTAATGGAAAGATAACTTCAAGTTCAGTGTGTAGCATCGCCTAAGTAAATTCCATAAAAATGATGAAAATGTTACATCCAGTAGTAATATGACAAAGGAGTTTGTAAATGAATTGCCATGTTGTTTGCATCAAATAGTAATATATACGTTTTCAAATTTGAAATTGTATATATGATATGAAAGTGGATACATTTTCAAATTTGAACACTTAGTACTACGAAAGTTATAGTAAGAAAGGATATATATGTTTTAGTGAATGCAAATATGCTTTTCTTAATTCTTGATTTGGATTTCTTCAGTAATATGCTTTTCTTGACGCTATTTATCTTTATCTTTTTTTTTTTTTTGGGTTGAAATATCTTAAACTAGTTCTGATGCTCTCCTAGCAGACACAGGTATGGGTAAGATTTAACTGGATTTGGGACAGGTTTGGATGACAACATATGAAAAATATCTTTTACACTAATAAGAAGAACACTGTCTAGCATATGCAGGTAGTATTGAATCAGTTCTATTGTTAAATTGTGTAGAAAAATTGAATTTGATGTGATCGTGAAGAAATGCATTTTGCCAATGGTCTCTGTTTATATTTCCAACTTTGACTTCATTTTTGGGTAAATATGGAGGGCCTTTTTTTTTTTTTTTTTTTTTTTTTTAAATTTTTTAAATTTTTTTTTTTTTTTTTTTTTTTTTTTAAATATTTTAAAATTTATTTTTATTTTATTTTTAACCTTATTTGAAATACTTGGTGCACTTCTAGGGAAAATTTCAGTCACATGTAATTTTATAGAAATTCATCATGTATTTTCCTTCAAATAAAATTACAGTTAGGACTTATGAGATTATACCTATTTTTTTCTTTTTATAAGAACTCCAGATTTGCCAAAGAAAATGAGGACACAATTGGAAATAAATACAGAGATTTTGGCAAAAGGTATTTCTTCACAATCAGCATCAAATTCAAATTTTCTTCACAATTTAACAATAGAAAATCAATTTTGAGGTTGAAATACTACATGCATACGCTAGACACAGGCTTTCTTCTTATTAGTTAAAAAAATATTTTTCATATATAGTGTCTTTACATTAATGTTTCTCAGCTTCTCATGTTTTCATTCTCCCACCCAATGATCATACAATTTGACTGCTAACTCTTCCTAATCTTCTTTAATCCACAGTACTTGCTTTTTGTGCACTATAATTGTTTTCATTCCACGCAGGCCCCACGAATCAGTCGGCCATCTGCTCCTTCTTGTCATATCAATACAGTTACACAGTTGTTTTAGTGTATGAATTGTTTATGGAAGCTTTTCGGAGCATGTAAAGCTCAGGGGTCATTAACTCAATTGCATTGCCATTTGATAAAAACTGGGTTAATTCAAGATGTTACCTTTGTTGCAAGGCTATCTGATTTCTATACTACATTTGAACTTTTCAAAAATGCGCTCAAATTGGTTGACGAAATTCCTAGTAGAAGTGTATACATATGGAACCGCATCCTTCAGCGTTGTTGCAGGGAAAAACGATATGAAGAAGCATTGTCTATCTTTTCTTATTTGTTTTCTTGTGAAAAGCCTGATTCTTTTACTGTGGGTAGTGCATTGAAGGCGTGTTCTGGACTAATGGCAGTTAATTTCGGCAAAACGATTCATTCGTTAATTAAGAAACATGATATACTTGATTCAAATTTGTTTATTGGGTCGGGCCTTATTGAATTTTATTCCAAGTGTGGAAAAATGGGTGAGGCTCTACGAGTTTTTGAGGAATACCACAATCCAGATATTGTTTTGTGGACTGCACTGGTCTCTGGGTATGAGCAAAATGGTGAGCCTGAGAGATCACTAACTACTTTTGCTGAATTAATAATGTCTGATGGTGTTAGCCCTGACAATGTAGCCCTTGTTAGTGTTGTTTCAGCTTGTACTCAGTTGTCCAATATGAATGTTGGAAGGAGTATTCATGGGTTTGCAATTAGAAGTTGCTTTGATATATACCTGCCCTTGTTGAATGCTTTTTTAAATTTATATGCAAAGACTGGAGATATCCTTGCTGCGGAAAATTTGTTTAGTGTGATGGAAGAGAAAGATGTGATATCATGGGGCTCTATGATCTCATGCTATGCACACAACGGGGCTGCTAACAAGGCACTGAGTCTTTTTAATGAGATGATCGTTAGGGGAGTTGAGCCCAACTCGGCTAGTTTTATCAGTTCTTTGCAAGCGTGTGAAGCTGCTGGCAATTTAGTGGAGGGGAGAAAGATACACGAACTTGCAGTTCTGAAAGGATTTGGGTTAGATATCTTGGTATCCACAGCTTTGATCGACATGTACATGAACTGCTGCTGCCCAAGGGAAGCAATCATGGTTTTTGAGGAAATGCCAAATAGAGATGCTGTTTCTTGGTTTGCTGTGCTACACGGGTGTGTTAAGAATGGAATGACGCACAAGTCAATGGTAATTTTTCATGATATGTTGGCTCGTGGTATCCAGCCCGATGCCAATGCCATGGTTAAAATTTTGACAGCTTGTTCAGAGTTAGGGGTTCTTCAACAAGTTTGTTGTCTTCACAGTCGTGTAATTAGAAGTGGGTTTGACAATAATTCCTTTGTTCGGGCATCGCTTATAGAATGCTATGCAAAATGTGGTAGCTTGGGTGATGCCATCAACGTCTTCGAGGAAATAAAAGATAGAGATGTTGTCATTTGGAGCTCTATGCTTGCAGCTTATGGAATTCATGGGCAAGCGAGGGAATCAATCAGTTTATTTTCTCAAATGATTAGAAGTTCCGTAAGTAGGCCCAATAATGTTACCTTTCTCTCGATTTTAGCTGCTTGTAGTCATGCTGGTCTAGTTAAGGAGGGCATTGAATTCTTTAATACAATGGTGCATCACTATGACTTGATACCCGAGTCCAAGCATTATTCTGTATTGGTTGATCTGCTGGGACGAACCGGGGAATTGGATCAGTCCATTAGTATAATCAATCAAATGAAAAATCGAATCGGAGCTGATGTATGGGGAGCTTTGCTTGGTGCCTCTAGGATACATCATAATGCAGAGATAGGAGAGAATGCTGCAAGAAATCTTTTCCAGTTGGATCCTGATAACATGGGATATCACGTTCTGTTATCAAATATTTATGCAGTTGATGGGAAATGGGATGATGCTAGTGAATTGAGAACTTCAATTAAAGACAGAGGGCTGAAAAAGATACCTGGTGAAAGTGTTGTGTTGTTGAATTGAGGAGTAAAGTACATTGCTTCATAGCTGATAATCTCAGTGGCAGTTTGCTGGATTGGCTGCAAATCACTCTTACATTTCAAGGAAGAATAACTCCGGTTAGGTAACATCCTTTATCAATTTTTTGCTGCCAGTTATCAGCAGAGCAGCTCAGTTACGGTCATTGTTGCTCTGTAATTGATAATCTTCATTGCATTCTCTGTATATGCTTGTTAAGAGTTTCACATTGAAAAAATAAGAGAGAACATATAGGTTTATAAGGACATGGTTAGACTAGCTAATTGATTGGATTCAATTTTTAGTGTGTTTTGACTCATGCGCGTTATAGTCTTTTTTGAATACATGCGCATTATAGTCTAATTTTAGATTATTATAACAATATTGGTAATCCAGTTTGGGTTTTTTGTGTCCTTTATGAAGTTAATTGTGTTTCCTTCCAATCATTTTTGTATATCATAAAATATACAATTGTTATTGCATGGATCATGGGCACACAGTTGTGTGGACCATGGTCCGAAACGACGTGGAGAGACGGCGCTGTTAGATGCGTGATGTGATCTTTTTTCTTATTTTTTTTATGGGTAAATTACCGATTTGGTCCCTCAATTGTTATCAAACTGTCAATGTTGCCCCTTAATTCCTTATTCATCAATTTGGTCCCTGAAAATAGTTGTTTTTAGTCACATAACTCCATCCGGCCATATTCCGGTGAAAACTCCGATTAAGCCGGGGTATTTTGGTCATTTTGTGTTTGGGCCGGAATATACAATTATCTTCATCCAATACAATAAAATATACAATAAAGTCCAAATTAAATTTTATATTCCTCCGGCAAATTTTACGGTGTACCATGAAGTATGTATCATACATATTTCTTTCACTGAGACTTGATATAGGAGTGTAACTTGGTGTCACTAGACCACAAGATCTAGGCAAGTATGTATCATTTTAATTACACTTTAGTTTTATTTGACAATATTGTTATGTTTTTTAGTTTCATTTTTTCTTCCACACTAGGTTCATTATAACAATACTAAAGTATCATTTTAAATGTATTATATTTCATTTGATAATATATATTATTGCTTGATCAATTCTTTTTAATATTATTAATAATATTATATTTTATAGTTTTACATTTTTATTTTTATTTTTATTTTATGCATAACAAGTATATTTTTAAATATTTTATTTGAACTATTTTGTTATTTTAAATTTTATTATCCAATATTGTTATTAATATTTTTTAAAAATTTTATAAACCATAAATTTCTGTCATTGAAAGTTTGTAAGGATATATTCAATTTAATATTGAAATTACTTTTATAGATTTCTTGAATTAAAAAAGTCTAAAAGTTAATAAAAGTCCATGAATGTTTTTTAAAATTGACTTTTAATTTTTTTATAAACACTTAAAAAGTTTGCAAAAGTTTAAAGAGTTTCTAAGTCTTCATAAAAGTCACTAAAAATTATTAAAATCAATCTTTTTATAAGTCTATAAAAGTAATGATTGAATACACCAATGCAGATTTTTATAGATTTGTATAAATTCTAGAGGATTAAAGATTCTATAAAAGTTATTTAAATCTTATAAAAATATATCATTTCAAAAGTAATGATTGAATACACCAATGTAGATGATACAGTATAATACGGAAGAGAATATTCGTATTAATATATGGTAGAGTATAGGAAAGAATACTCCAGGTGTGGCCGAGCTCCGTGACAGTGGGTCAGCGGCTCCCGGTCTCTTTAGCTACTGTTCAAGAGGAAATAGCCAAAAGTCTTTCTCTCTACAATAAATGCGCCTTTTATAGCGGATATGGCCAGGCCTACTCCGGTCGGGCTGCATGCAGGACACGTGGCGGACATGCACCGGTCACGCTATCGGTCCAATGCGCTTACGATAAGTGGATATGAGACCCCTACTTCGAATCCCGCCCGGGTTGCCGCGGCGGCCCGGAGTGTAGTGTACAAGGCTCGGCAGACCGGGAATAGAATCTAAGGGCCTGGCTGAGTCCTTACTCAGAGAGAGAGATCGGGATACGGAGACCGGATTTTATCCCTATCATCTAGCCCCCCAGCCCGGTCTTTTACGATCGCTGAGGAAAAAGTCCGGGCTGTAAGATCGGATCCGGGTTGCACTATCCATGGTTGATCAACAGAACGGGACAAGGAAAACATCGTCAGCGGGTGTCGTCAGCCCTAGTGTCCGCGTGTCACGTTCGCACGAGCCTCGGAACTTGGGCCTAGGCTAGGTCTACGGTGTGGGGAGCCGAACCGTCAGCCCCTTCTTTCTCCCTCTATAAAAGCGTGGTACGTACGGTGTTTCCGGCTTTCACGAACGTAATGGTGAGAGCAAGGTGCCGGGTTACCGGTCTTCGGACCTTAATGGTGAGAGCAAGGTGCTCACCCCGGGAGTAAGGTGCCCGGTTACCGGTCTTCGGACCTTAATGGTGAGAGCAAGGTGCTCACCCCGGGAGCAAGGTGCCCGGTTATTGGTCTTCGGACCTTAATGCAAAAGTAAGCGTTCAAAAAGAGAAAGCAAAAGATGTTACGAGTGAAAGCGGCTCCAAGGCCGTTAAGATAAGAGTATCGCTCGACACAACGAGGCCGGGCTCTCGAAACGAAACGACCCAAAGGTCGTCAAAACGAAATAATACCCGGCACAACGAGGCCGGGCTCCCGCGTTTACTGTCTAAGGGCGTTCGGCCGACTGCTCGACCCCAGGCTCCGTCGCACCCTCTGCCGCTGGTCCAGCATCGGGGGCTTCCGCATCCTCCGCCGTTGGTCCAGCGGAAGCGTCGGTGAAAGAGACCGGTAGTACTTGCCCCTCAGAGACGGTCGAGAACGGCGTCGGACCAGGGTCGGGCACCTCTTCGGGAAGCACGGCCAAAACCCTGTGGAGGTCGTCGTCGTCGATCGAGACTTCTAAGGCAGCTCGAACGTCGTTCTGCATGGCTCGACGACCACTGTTGAACGCCCAAGTCCCGAACTCGTACATTAAGTCCTCCCCGACCGGCGTGCGCGAGATGGCCGCAAGAACGGCCTCACCTGTCTCCCGCCCTCGGCAGATATGCTTAGCCAGGAGGACGGGATCCGTCAAAACCTTCTCGCCGAAATCAGCCCGCTCCAGGATCCTCCTTCCGGTCTCTTCAGCCGTCTTCAGTTTCCCCTCGAGCTCTTTAATCCGCTGTTCCCTCTTAGCAAGGGACCTTTTGAGCGGGGCCACGTCCCGACGATGGATCTCGTCCCCGTCCTTGGCCCGGGCATACAGATCGGTGACCGAGTGCGCCATCTAAAAGAGAAAGGTGGTGAGAAGACCGGTAGACGCTAACAAGAACACGATTAATCACTTCGCGATACCTGGATGAGGTCGCGAGCGATGCGCTCTCCCACTAGAGCGGTCGACCATCCGCTTGTCTTCTCCGGAGGAGGAGCCGCGGCGCAGATCCTCGTTAGCAGAGCGGCCGAGGATTCGTCCCCGTGCTTCATGAGCACGTCGATCACGGG
>NC_044927.1:8416683-8438853 GCF_003576645.1 Ipomoea triloba | reverse complement strand
CTAAGGGCGTTCGGCCGACTGCTCGACCCCAGGCTCCGTCGCACCCTCTGCCGCTGGTCCAGCATCGGGGGCTTCCGCATCCTCCGCCGTTGGTCCAGCGGAAGCGTCGGTGAAAGAGACCGGTAGTACTTGCCCCTCAGAGACGGTCGAGAACGGCGTCGGACCAGGGTCGGGCACCTCTTCGGGAAGCACGGCCAAAACCCTGTGGAGGTCGTCGTCGTCGATCGAGACTTCTAAGGCAGCTCGAACGTCGTTCTGCATGGCTCGACGACCACTGTTGAACGCCCAAGTCCCGAACTCGTACATTAAGTCCTCCCCGACCGGCGTGCGCGAGATGGCCGCAAGAACGGCCTCACCTGTCTCCCGCCCTCGGCAGATATGCTTAGCCAGGAGGACGGGATCCGTCAAAACCTATCCAACCACGACTACGGCGACTCGGTCGAAGTCGGATCGTTCACGGTCTCGACTTATGACTCTGACCTCAACGCCATAGAGACTTACTCAGGAGAACCCGAGGGCTCAGATCGGGCTCATAACCAACTGAGGGCCGAGAATGACGAAGCAGACTCTCGGCCCGTTATGGAGCCTCTTTCCTCAGAAGCAGGGCCCTCAGGTCGAGGGAAGCCTGCCCCTACGGCCTATGGTAGGGACTGGTTCGCCGGTCTACCAGTCGATTCTACCCCTCTAGTGGCCGCCAGCAGGATCCGATTAGACAGCAGCGGCCTGCGGCGACACACCAGTCTTCTCACTCGCGGGGAGATCGAGGAAGTCTCGGCCCTGTTAATCGGGACTGTTAACTATGAGACCAAACGGTCATTAGGGAGCATCCCTCAGAAGCAGGGCCCTCAGGTCGAGGGAAGCCTGCCCCTACGGCCTATGGTAGGGACTGGTTCGCCGGTCTACCAGTCGATTCTACCCCTCCAGTGGCCGCCAGCAGGATCCGATTAGACAGCAGCGGCCTGCGGCGACACACCAGTCTTCTCACTCGTGGGGAGATCGAGGAAGTCTCGGCCCTGTTAACCGGGACTGTTAACTATGAGACCAAACGGTCATTAGGGAGCATCGTCGACCGAACGAACGGGGACTGGCTCGGGATGCACTTGGATTCCATCAAGGCCCCGTTGACCTTCCCGTTCCACCCCTTTTTGCTGGGTTTCATGAAGTACTATGGTGTTTTGCCCGGGCAGATTGCCCCTAATCTTCTTGGCGGGTGCAGGCGGACGAGCCGATACCGGGAAGCTCCTCATGGCACCTGAATGGAGAGAAGACAAAACAGACTTAGTGTACCGACCTTCGTAAAACCGACCTCGGATCGGTAAGTCTTACAAACCTCGTGACCCAGCCTCAGGAGGGGGAGGTCTGACGGCAACCGTCACCACCGCTCTCTTAGGCGTGTACTTCTCGGGCAAATCGTATCTGGGGGGCTCGAGGTTTGCTTCCAGGTATTCCTCGGGAGATCGGAAGACCTCGTACTCGTATTCCTCGGCGGAAATCTTTATGGCCGCGTCATCTAGAGCCCGGCTTTTCCTAGGTCGTTTGTGCTCCGTCGCGAACTCTGGCCACTCTCGGTCAACAGGAAGCGGCCACGGGTATTGGACCGACAGGATCCGGTCTTTCCAGCCTCTATTGTTTTCGGGCAAATGTAAAATTTTGCAGAAGTGCTCACGAGACTGTATGCATAGGACGCCACCCCCGTGCTTGATAGATAGAGGCCGGACCGAGAAGAGGTACCGGAAAAGCTCTAGAGTCGCTGGGAGACCGTGGCGGTTACATATTTGTGGGAAGCATGCGAGAGTACGGTGGGCATTAGGGGCAATCTGCCCGGGCAAAACACCATAGTACTTCATGAAACCCAGCAAAAAGGGGTGGAACGGGAAGGTCAACGGGGCCTTGATGGAATCCAAGTGCATCCCGAGCCAGTCCCCGTTCGTTCGGTCGACGATGCTCCCTAATGACCGTTTGGTCTCATAGTTAACAGTCCCGATTAACAGGGCCGAGACTTCCTCGATTTCCCCGCGAGTGAGAAGACTGGTGTGTCGCCGCAGGCCGCTGCTGTCTAATCGGATCCTGCTGGCGGCCACTAGAGGGGTAGAATCGACTGGTAGACCGGCGAACCAGTCCCTACCATAGGCCGTAGGGGCAGGCTTCCCTCGACCTGAGGGCCCTGCTTCTGAGGAAAGAGGCTCCATAACGGGCCGAGAGTCTGCTTCGTCATTCTCGGCCCTCAGTTGGTTATGAGCCCGATCTGAGCCCTCGGGTTCTCCTGAGTAAGTCTCTATGGCGTTGAGGTCAGAGTCATAAGTCGAGACCGTGAACGATCCGACTTCGACCGAGTCGCCGTAGTCGTGGTTGGATAGGTTTTGACTATCCGATCCGCTCATGGCTGTACCTAGCAAGGACAAGGAGGTGTCTTACTAAGGTCAGCCCGGGACTCGAGACCGCCCGAAATCATAAAATGAATGTATCTACGAGTATAAGCAAAAGGAGTTACCTATCGAAGAAAGTTCGAAAACGTGCTGAGGTCGACAACGCTGAGATCGGGAAGTTTAGGTAGTTCGGGAGGCTCTGAGTTTGTCTCGTTCGTGAAAGCCGGAAACACCGTACGTACCACGCTTTTATAGAGGGAGAAAGAAGGGGCTGACGGTTCGGCTCCCCACGCCGTAGACCTAGCCTAGGCCCAAGTTCCGAGGCTCGTGCGAACGTGACACGCGGACACTAGGGCTGACGACACCCGCTGACGACGTTTTCCTTGTCCCGTTCTGTTGATCAACCATGGATAGTGCAACCCGGATCCGATCTTACAGCCCGGACTTTTTCCTCAGCGATCGTAAAAGACCGGGCTGGGGGGCTAGATGATAGGGATAAAATTCGGTCTCCGTATCCCGATCTCTCTCTCTGAGTAAGGACTCAGTCAGGCCCTTAGATTCTATTCCCGNGCCTTGTACACTACACTCCGGGCCGCCGCGGCAACCCGGGCGGGATTCGAAGTAGGGGTCTCATATCCACTTATCGTAAGCGCATTGGACCGATAGCGTGACCGGTGCATGTCCGCCATGTGTCCTGCATGCAGCCCGACCGGAGTAGGCCTGGCCATATCCGCTATAAAAGGCGCATTTATTGTAGAGAGAAGGACTTTTGGCTATTTCCTCTTGAACAGTAGCTAAAGAGACCGGGAGCCGCTGACCCACTGTCACGGAGCTCGGTCACACCTGGAGTATTCTTTCCTATACTCTACCATATATTAATACGAATATTCTCTTCCGTATTATACTGTATCAGTAGACTTATATTCATTACGTGTCATGAATTGGTTGATCCTTGTATGCAATAAGTAAAGGTCTAGCCTCTGTGTTCAGTTGAGTTATCATGATTTACATCCTCTCAGATGTTCTATCGGACAGGAGCATAAGAGCTATTGGAATTAAAAATTCAACCTTTTTGGAATAACAATGAATTGTTGATCCCAAACACTTATAACTAAATATACTAAATAATCCAAATGGCATGTAATGACTATTTTATATGAGAGGTTATTATGAGATCAATCCTCGGTGGAGTAAAATTGACTCTTTTGTGCTTCAGTTATATTAAAAAAATATATACTAAATAATCTAATTAAATTATGCCACGAAGGAAAATTTGAGAGGAAATCTTTTTAAAAAGGGTACCCATCATCACTCATGAATTATTTCTTCAATTGCACGTTCTGATCGTTTTTATTTATATTATATCCTTGATTTCTCAATCGGCGCAGTAGCGCGCACACACCAAGAAATACGGAGTAACAAATAAAAACCACATGCAAAAATAACACAAACGTGTGCAATTTTTATTTTTTATTTTTTATTTTTTTGAAATCGTGAAAATTTTATTGCTTAAATAATGATTGCTTAAATAATGATTTACAAGATACAGTTATTCGCTTGAGATAATGCAATAAAGCATATAATTGAATACAATATAATACTAATTCCTCACACAAATGGGAGGTGACATATTGAATTACAGTGAGGACATTGACTCTTTATGTATCAATAAATTGAGAAAGTATATATAAAAACTGCAGGTTCGAATCCTGTCCCCACCTAATTATCTGAGGCCGTAGTCAGCCTCTAGATTGGACTACAGTAAAAAAAAAAATCTTCATCCAATACAAAAAAATATACAATAGTCTAAAATTTTATATTCCTTCGGCAAATTTTACGGTGTACCATGAAGTATGTATCATACATATTTTACGGTGTACCATGAAGTATGTATCATACATATTTCTTTCACTGAGACTTGACCTTCCATATATAGGAGTGTGACTTGGTGTCACTAGACCACAAGATCTAGGCAAGTATGTATTATTTTAATTACACTTTATTTTTATTTGATAATATTGCTATGTTTTTTAGTTTCATTTTTTCTTGCACACTAGTTTCATTATAAAAATACTAAAGTATCATTTTAAATGTATTATAGTTTCATTTGATAATATATATTATTGCTTGAGCTCTATTTTTTTGTTTCATTTTGTACACACACTAGTTTAATTGTAGTAATGTTGAAATATTATTTTAATTGCACTTCAGGTCATTTGACAATATATGTTATTATATGGCTCTAGATTTTAGTTTTATTTTTCACGCATACTAATTTCATTATAGCAATATTAAAGTATCATTTTAATTATATTATAGTTTCATTTGACAAATGTGTTTTATTTTTTAGGTTCATTCTCCACACACTAACTTCATTGTAAGAACATTAAATTATTATTTTAATTCTACTATATTTTCATTCAATAATCATGATCCGCACATTAATGTATAAACCATGATCCACTATATAACAACTGGCTTCCTCCTCGCCGCCACCACTGCAATACTGCATCCACTTCACTTTAATCTTCTACAACGCGTAAGGGATAAAATGTGTTTTTAATTAATATCTTAATTATGTAGCTCTAATTATTTTACTTAGGGATGCTTGGTAAATAACTCTTAGTTGGGATGATTAGGTTAGTGAGTTTGACTAGTTGATAGAATTAGCTGATTGCAAAAATATGTTTGGTAAATTAGCAGGTTATAATTGATTACATGCAAAGTGATTTTCCCAAAAAACTTATAGAAAAAACAGCTTTTTGAATTTTAGCATTTTAGAATAATAAGTTGTTAAAAAAAGCAAATTAATAAAAAAATCATATTAATCGTTTAACCAAGTCAAATAGCTAATAGTGATCAAATAAGTCAAAATCGACTGATAAGCTAACTATATTATCAAATATGCCTTAGCGTCTTTCAATAACTGCAAAATATATTCTTATAATTTTACCGGGAAAAAAAAAAATCAATGCTCATCCCTTGAACTACAAAACCATAAACATTCATTAATCCCCAAAATAATAATTAATGCACTGATGTGATTTTTATCTAGAAGAGTTGTTAATTTGGCATAGAATGCGAGTCAAATCACAACAAAAATTCACAACTCTATTGCTTGAAAAATAAACATTGTAACTTTTGTAAAGTCAAAGGTATCATGCATGCAATAGCCAAAACATATTAAATAAAATGATTAGAGTTACAGGGACTACTAATTCATTTGTTTCGTTTATTTAATAATATTTTTATGATTCAACAAAATGTTTTCATAAGTATTGTTGAGCAGGATGGATTACATATTTTTGAATTGAACGTCACAGTCTCACAGATGGGAACAGACATTAGCAGATTGATGGGCAACGAAATTGGAAGACAATGACATTGTTTGGTAAATGGCTGTTAGCTAATTTGGTTGGCTGTTTGGGTTAGAAGGTATGATTTGTTGATAACATTAACGGATTGTAGAAAGTTGTTTCATAAATTAGCTGTTAGCTGATAACTGTTTGGTATAATTTCTTTTCTCAAAAAACTAATTGAAAAGGCTGCTTTGAGTAACCTTTTAAATTTTAACATTTTTGAATTACAAAAAACTTATTATTTACCAACTAATAGTGATCAAATAAGTCAAAATTGACTGATAGGATGATTATTTACGAAACATGGCCAATAATTAAACATAAAACACTTGGCGGGCCGGCCAGCCAAATTGAAGTATAAGAAAAACGTGGTCATCCAAATTGGAATATAATATAATATAGGTGTAGCCGCCAGACAGATTTTACAAAATCTGTTTTGGATACGTAACATACATTTGCAAAGCAGTAAGATCAGAGCATGTGAGCTAGCAAATAAGAATCGACTAAACAATAGCCGGAAGGTGAAAAACTAGTGGAGGTACGTTGCATCTCACATTTCCTCCATTTTTTTTATTTTTATTTTTTTGAGTACTAAAAATGATTAGTTTTAAAGTTGTGAAACACAACGTAAATAGTAAAATATCAACAATAAAAATGACATTTAAAATCATCATTTTGCGGTAAAATTTTGAGTTGATCTATTATTTGTGATTTGAGTCGAATCAAAGTGGATTTATGTTTTTCTAAATGAGAGGTGTTTAATTCAATATATTATACACTCAAAATCGATAGTAGGTAAGTGATAAATAAATTCTCAAAGTGCACCCATTTGAGTTGGTAAGATAAACAAAGGAAGGTTTTGTAATAGCAGCATTTGTCCACATTGAAAAATGGATGCGATTTGTACTAGAATATATACAATTTTCTTTTTTGAGGATTTTGAATTGTATAGCATAGATGCTCTCTTCCTCGCACGCAGGGGAAGTGTGCAAGAAAATCAAATCTCAAAATGAGTTTTGTGCACCGGCTCGGCAAACGGTCTACTAGTTGTAGACCTTGAGTCTACCAATTGAGTTGAGCTCTCTTGTTGGTCCGCCAAATTTGTCTTAGTGCCTACCAGCTAAGACTTATCCAACATAATTGCGGTGTGTAACTTCTTCCGTGCTGAAATTAATTGATGGTGATTAAATTCACATCCATTTCAGATGTTATAATATTTAATTTCAATTTTGAACTAAGTATCATCTACCGGTGTATAACTTCTTCCATGCTGAAATTAACTGATGGTGATTAAATTCACATCCACTTCAGGTGTTATAATATTTAATTTCAATTTTAAACTGAGAATAATTTAACTTTTAACGGTGGTAACCATTATAACACTTGGTATTGTTTTTTATTTTTTAATTTTATTTATTTATTTTATTAAAGTGAGAGAAGATAGGTGTTAAATTGTGCTATTATATGATGCATAATATACTTGATATTGGATAGGAATTGCTTTAATATTGCTCGAATAGACGAATTATTTTAGGGTCAGTGTAAGACCGTCTCACGGATCCTTATTCATGAGACGGGTCGGGTCGGGTCGAAGCAATATGCAAATGTCATACTTATATGTACAAATGACATACTTAAATATAATACTAATCAGGAATACACTTTTTGTTACATAAAAGAGAAAAAGTATTACATTTTTCATAATAAGTAATGTTGACAAATGTCCCTTACTTATAAGGGAAAATATAATACTTTTTGAGGAAAAATATAATACTTTGAAATCGAAATGTAAAAGTATTGTATTTTCCCTTACAAGTAACAAAAATTTTATTCATGATTAGTATTACATTTGAGCATACAAATAGAACATTTGTGCGTATAAGTATTATATTTTCATCTTGATACAAACCGACCCGTTTCACAGTGAGACGGTCTCACACAAGTTTTTGTCATTATTTTATTCTTTGTTGAGGAAGAGGCAAGATTGGGAGTAAATCAAGGTTTGAAGACAATTCGAACGAAATAAAGGCAAACTGGACTCAAATTGGTCAACGTGGGAAGAAAGCCAGATGAGGAGTAGTTTGCTATCATGTATAGCGTCACGCTCGTGAGAGCGTTTGTTAGAAGAAAATTTTAGAGAGTTCATCAAGGTTGTCACGAGGCCTATCACGCTCGTGATAGGACTCATGACACGCTTAATTTAAGTGTGTAAGTAAAAAGTAGAGAGCAAAAATTTTATAGTGGTTTGACAGGTGGCCTGATTTAATAATTTTAATCCACTCTTATCGTTCACAATGACTAAAGTGTTTGTGTGCGATATAGGCATCATAGGCTTAAGTGTTTGTTTGCTATATATCGATCGAATTCTTTGTTTTGTTTTCAAAGATGAAAAATAAGAAGATTTACCATCAAGAAATCAACAATAAGGCTTACTACCAATAACATGAAATAGCGTCGGGGAGTGGCAAGGTGGTTTCACGACAAGGGTTGAAGGGAACAATGCGGCGATGGTTGAAGCTAGGGCCATTGCGAAAGGCCTTCAGTGGGTGTGGAACAGAGGTATTCGTGATCTTGAAGTCCAGATTGATGCGACTGAAGTTCTGAATTGGATCACTGACCATACTATGCTCAGAGGTCCTGCTCGGGTGATTGTTGAAGACATCCGTGGTTGGCAAATGAGATTCAGGAAGTTGGTTCTTCGATCAATCTTCCGCGAACAGAACATTGCGGCTGATCGACTGGCTACCATTAGGAGCTCTCAAGAGACAAATTGGAAAGACCACATTGATCCTCCTGTCGGGCTGAATGAGATTCTCACTGATGAGATGATGGGCATTCCTTGCATGCGCATGGTGGTTTGCAATAACCATGCTTAGCTATTTGGAGTCCCCTCCTACTTGATCAAAAAAAAAATTGAACATAACTGATAACTTGGGACTTGGGACTGAGAAACCCATAAGGTTAAAGGGAGGTTGACCAATGAGGGGGAGAGAACCCCTTGTGTATATAGTTTGTACAAGTTATTTTGATGGGAACTCAAGTCCAGCTGTAATTTATTATCCTTTATAACCCGTTTGGTTTGCGAAAAATATTTGAAAAGAAATGAGAATTCAAGTTCAATTGAAACGTATCATGCAATTTACTATCCTTTACAACATGTTTGGTTCGCGAAAAATATTTGGAGAGGAATTGAATTGAAATTCAATAGAAAAGAAATTAGCAGGAAGTTTGATTTCATTGTTTGGTTAGTAGAAAAAACAAAAAATTACTGGGAATATTGATTCAATTGTTTGGTTGGATTTGAAATTGTATAATAACAAATAATGAATATAAAGACAAATATACTCCTACTGAACAACAACAATAATAATACTCCGTCCGTAATAATAATAATAATGCAAATAAAAGAATATTAATAAGAAGATTTAGGCTCTGTTTGGTAAATAAGCAGTCTATCAGCCAATTTTGACTTATTTGATCATTATTAATTGTTTGGTAAATAAGCTTTTTGTAACTCCAAAATACTAAAATTTAAAGGCTAATCAAAGCAGCATTTTTAATTAGTTTTTGAGAAAAAAAGTTATACCAAACAACTATCAACTAACAGCTAATCTATCAAACAACTTTCTACAATCAGCTAATGTTATCAACTAATCATACCTTTTAACCCAATCAGCTAATCCAATTCAATCAGCTAACAGCCATTTAAGAAACAGTGCCTTATGCATGCGTAGCTAATTATATCATATTAGTCATACACGAAGCGCATTGGGGTTACGTGTCTCACGTTTAGGCATGCATAGTAAATTGCCGATACCATTCCAATTTACTTGTTATTAAATAATGGAGTTCTGACAGATTTTAGAAATTATATGTACGCAAATATTTAAAATAAATATTATGTAAATTTAAAATTATCAAAAATAAAAACAATTGAAATTTATCAAAGAATTTAAACATAAAATAAAACTATTTATTAAAATTTTAATATAAAAATACACAATATAAATTTTCAGAAAATTAAATATTATTTTGAGTACTACTGACTCTGTTACAATGTAGTATCTGTTCATAACTATTTTCTCAATCTATTGAGGCTCAAACCTACTCCCATCATCTATGTGTGAGTGTTAACCGGGACACCGGGTGCCACTTCACCACAAGGTCTTCGGCAATTAAATATTATTTTAATTCTATAATAATTGATGCGTTAGAATATCAACACCTAATTGCAAGGCAAAGACTTTAAAAGGGTGCAAACAGCGCACCTTATCGGCAAATTATTGTGTGAAGTGTACTGTGGTCCACACACAAGTGTGTGGACTACAATCTAAAACGACGTCATTGAATTTTATGTGTTAGAATAATGTACTTTATATGTTAGAATAATGTAGATTATGTGTTAGAATAATGAAACTTCTGAGGTAAGATAATGTACTTTATAGTTAGAATAATGTAAATTATACTTTAAAATAATATACATTATGAATTATGAAAAATGTATGTTGCAGTTGGGTGAAAAAAAAACACAAATTGACATTCTTTTTGGATCGTAGACCACGATCCGCACGCAAAAAGTATTTCATATGAGAAATGAAAGGGATCGGAACAAAAGACGTGAAAAGATTGATGGCCAACGAAATTGGAATATGATAAACACTTTTATTGTGGCCTGCCATGTTGTAATATAATAAACACAGGATCCATCAAATTGGAATATAATATATTTCTTTACGTATATATATATATGGTTACATATCTTAACATTTGCAAAGCAGTAAGAGCAAGAAGTGAGGAAACAATTAAAGTATCAGCAATATAACATAATGGCTGGAAGGTGGTCTCTTCATGGCATGACAGCCCTTGTCACCGGTGGCACTCGTGGTTTAGGGTAACTTATTTCAACTTACATGCATACTTAGTCTTTTTCTCAATTGGTGCATATTATCTTATTAAATCATTACCAAAAGGTTTACATTATAAACTTTTGTACGTGTATCAACAATAGGTTTGCGATAGTAGAAGAATTGGCATGTCTTGGTGCGACTGTGTATACGTGTTCGCGTACTGAGGAAGAGCTTGATGAGTGTCTTCAGAAATGGAAAGCCAAGGGATATAATGTTTTTGGTTCTACATGCGACATATTACAACCGTCCCAACGCCAAAAGTTAATCCAATCAGTGCGCGAGCAGTTCAGCGAAAATCTCACAGTTTTGGTAAAAAACAAATAGTAATTGTTTGGTTTCATGTGGTAAAATATATTACAACGCAGTTAAACTAATGTTAGTTGAGTTCTCTTTACCATAGGTAAACAATGTGGCAAGACTTATACCAAAAGACACACTAAATTCAGATGCTCAAGATTTTTCTGATACCATTGGCACCGGCCTTGAGGCTTCTTTGAACCTTTGCCAACTTGCACACCCATTATTGAAGGCCTCTGGAAATGGAAGCATTGTCTTCATCTCTTCATGTTCTAGTTTTGTTTATGCACCTTATCATACTATATATGCAGCAAGCAAAGGTATTATTGGATTGAGGGAAATAATTCCTGATCTTATATAATTATATTTTTTGTTGGTGTAGGCATGGTTTTCACTGTCGAACTGATCTTATATTGTTATTATTGAATTTTTCAGTTCCACTTAAATGTACTAAATGTTTTTATTTTTTCCTCTCAGGGGGTATTAATTCACTTGTGAGAAATTTAGCTTGTGAATGGGCAAGTGACAACATTCGCGTCAATGCTGTTGCTCCATGGCTTTTGAGAACCTCCCTTACTGAGTCATCAAGAGTAAATCCCGTTCCTTTTACTTAATATTTTTATTAAAAATAAACATAATTAATAATCTATTAATCTTTATATAATTAATATAAACTAACTCTTTCATCATTTCATATGGTTTTTGCTATAGGGAGAATTTGGGGCAGTAATAGAAGCTTTGATCGGACGGACACTGCAACACCGGCTTGTAGAGCCTAAAGAAGCTTCAGCGGCGGTGGCATTCCTCTGCTTTCCGGCGGCTTCTTTTGTGACTGGTCAGATCATTCGTGTGGATGGTGGTGCATCAGTCTATGGTCTTTAAACTATTGAACCCCTCTATGAAATAAGGACTATAAATTGTTAAACACAACTAGAGGAGATTTTTATGTGTGATTTTTTTTTTATCTTTAATTATCATATTTAATTTAATTTACCATGACTATATGTAGCGTAAAAGATATATTGTATTTTGAGGTATATTTCAAAGTCAAGAATAAATTGGATTAATAATTTCATTATTAGCTGGCGAAAATGGCATATTGTTTACGCAATTCTTATACTGTGGATTAAGGTTCATCTTGCAAGGTAAAGCCTAGTCCAAAACGACACTGTTTCAAGATACTATAGTTAATAGTTATACGTACTCTTTAGCGTGCAATATAGTCATGATGCATTTGTAGTGTAATATTTATATATATTGCGCTTTGTTTTTTATATACATATAGAAGTAACATTATGAATCAACTTTATATATGTCACATTTTAAAAATTGAGAGGCAACATTTACACCAATAATAATTTAGGAGTGACATTTATAATTGACATATTTCTGAGGGGCGTAAATTATAATTTTCCCGAACATATATTATAAACATAGTACATGATGAAAGTTAATAAACATGATATGCCTATAATGTAATGCTTATATACACTAAGCTTTGTTCTTATTAACATATAGAAAGGATGTTATGAAACTTACTATAGAATCGATGAAAATATAGTAATCGATGAAAATAAATATAATGTACATATAATTTAGTGTTTATATACATTAAGGTTTAAGTTAATTTATATATGCGTGAATATATATATATATATATATATATATATATATATATATCAAATATTATGAACATAATACATAATAATCTTATTAAATATAATGCATTAGTTGCTGTTATTATTAAATATTAATGATTAATATAAAATGACGTTAGATTGAATCAAGGGGACCATATAAAGTGCACCCTAGTCCATAATATAATTTGTGTCGTTTACGTAAGAGCAACCTCATTTGTGATGGTTCTTTTGGAGTTTTTGTAGCGAAGTATGTAAGAGAGGGGAGAGAGTATAAATGGAAAAAGAAAAAAGAAAAGAAAAGTTGTTGACGCAAAGAAAAAAAAAACATGTGGCCAATAGTGCACCAATCATTATTGCTGTGTGGACCATACTATTAAATAATACACATTCAATATAAAAATAATGTACATTCAGTATAAAAATAATGTACATTATATTCAGGGGATGTACATTATTTGTGTACTGAATGTATATTATTTTTATAGTATAAAAATAATATACATTCAGTACAAAAATAATGTACATTTAGTACATTAAAAATGTACATTTGATTATGGTCCACATAGCTGTGTGGACCATGGTCCACACAATAATTTGCCCACCTTGCAAGGTGGACCTGGGTCTACATTCACATACACTATACTCTACATTCACACTTTGTAAACTTCACATTTACATACACTATACTCTACATTCACACTTTGTAAACTCTACATTCACACATTACATGATTATATGATACTCTACATTCACACTTTGTAAACTACACATTCACACATTACAAGATTATATGTTTAGTAACTATATTACCACTGTTATGCATTCACACATTCAAAACTCTATATTCACAGGTCCTATACTCCATATTCACAACTTGAAAACTTCACATTCACACATTACAGGGCTACAAGTTGCTAGAACTTCTTAACTCTATTACAGATTCACACATGCATAACTCTACATTCATGATTTCTATACTCTATATTCACAATTTGAAACATTCACATTCACACATTTCTGGGCAACTCTACATTCACACAATCATAACTGTACATTCACGATTCCTATACTCTACATTCACACTTTGAAACCTCTACATTCACACATTTTTAGACAACTGTATATTCAGCAATATGTTTACTAATTAAAAAAAAAAGAGACAAAAACGACGTAGTTTTGGACCCAGGTCCACCTTGCAAGATGGACCTGGGTCCACAGCATAATTTGCCCACAACTCATATTTAATTTACAATGACTATATGTAATGAGGAAGGTATATTGTATTTTGAGGTATATTTCAAAGTGAAGAATAAATTGAGTTAATAATTTCATTATTAGCCAACCATTAAAAAATGACGTATTGTATATGTAATCATTATATCGTAGATCAAGATTGATCTTAAAAAAAAATAATATTGTTTCAAGACAGCATGGTGATGGATCAGTCTATGATCTTTTTAACAATTGAACCTATATAAAATAAGGACTATAATTGTTAAATGTAATTAGAGGACATTTTTGTGTGTGATTTATTTTTTTTTTTATCTTTACCATTTTTTTTTAAAAATAAAGAACCAAATACATTTAGAAATTAATAAGCCAGAAATACAAGCTGGCGGAGTAGCTACCCACGACGCAAGGACTGCTAACCAAATACATTGAGCCAGCACGTAGAGCTGTCAATACGGGCTAGCGGGGTAGGGCAGGCCAAAAGTCCGGCGAGCCGCAGGCCAAAAAAGCCCGCTCCTTGACAGGCCTAGGTTTTACAGGCTCGAACTGCCCCGCCTTAAGCACGCGGGCTAGGCCGCCTTTTTTTTTTTTTTTTTTTTTCTCAACAAGGTTTCGGGTGAGGAGGAGGAATATCGGCAAACAGTTTGTGGGCACAACTAAAACAATTAAGCAGAAGCGCAGAACAAATCTCCTTCAACTTATTCGTCGTTGATTGGTCTAGCGAATACTCGCCGAAATCCCAAATTGGTAACCGAAAACAAAAGGCATCACAAATTCACAACCAAAACGCATGCCAAACACCTAAATATCTAATGAACTAATACGAATTTAATTTAAGCATCTAAATTATAGTTATTACATAAACTGTGAAGGGAAACCATAGTTTTACAGAATTTTACAGAATCCTTATAGAGTTTTACAAAATCCATACGCAAACTGTGAATCTGTGATATCAAGAACCAAATATTGAAGAAAATTCCAGGTACCAAAACAAGAGGGTAAGACCAGACTCAGCGGGAGGCGTAACTCGTAAGGCGTTAATCGGCGTGACGAGACCGATGACCGGGCGTAACTGTCGTGGCGAGACCAGCGACCGGTGTGAGTGTCTTCTGGAATAAACTTATTTATAAAAGTTTATTCGTCATCTCTCTAGCCTCTTATCTTATTCTTTTGAGACTAACAGGTTCTTTATAACAATATATAATAAAGTACTATTTTAATTATACTAAGTATATGTAAGTATCATTTTATTTCTACTCATTGGTTTAAGATACATATAATTGTACTCATTGGTTCAAGATACATACAAGATTTCCAACATGTGTTTAGCGATATTTAATTCTTAAAGTAATTCGGAGGTACCATGTTAGGATTATTGAATTCTCTTCTGGCAAAGATCTCGAAGATCACAAAATATTTCCTACATTTGTTTAACGATATTATATTTAATGAGATAACGATATTATATGTGCTTAAACCTTGGATTCAATATTATATACGTAATAAGAGCAATAATTTATTGGACACGTATTAGTATTCCTTACGAATTAATAGCTAATAAAACATTATTAATATATATATGTATTATTGTGGCGGTGTGGTGTGCCAAGTGAAACACGTACAGGAGATTCTGCTGTGTGCCGTGTATTAGAGCATCCGCACGTGCCGTAGTTTTTTGTTTTTTTTTTTTTTTTGTTTTGTTTTGTGTGTGTGTGTGTGTGTTTAGTTTGGACCTATTCTTTTGTTTATTTGTTAACTTGTTTTTTACCATAGTTTGCACCTGCCATAAATAATATTTTGTTGGTGTGGAGTTTAAAACTTTATTTGTATTTGGTAAGAATTTTATTACTTGTTGATCTAGATTGTTGGTTATCGCCAATGACCTTGTGGTCTAGTGACACCCGGTTGCACTCTCATATGGGAGGGGGTGGGTTCAAATTTCAGTGGAGGTAGGTTGAGAAACGTCTCTAAAAGCAGTAAGATCTTAACTGCAATTCGTATGTAATCTTTTAAACGTGGTGCTATATCATGTGAAGCCGCTATTCGTATGTAATCTTTTAAATGTGGTGCTATGTAATCTTTTAAACGTGGTGCTATATCATGTGAAGCAAATACAATCTACTGTAAGAATCTTAGCAAATTAAGTTTATGTGAGAAACAACCGACCATAAGTCAACCATGGTAGAGAATATTCGAGGAATATTTTTACAAATTTTTTAAAAAAGTCAAATTACAAGAGTTTCCGGGAATGTCTACCAAAGAATTGCATCATATCTACTAATAAAGAAGTCGCTCGTCTGAGATATTAAGAAAGATCCAAGAGATCCTAATACCAAGACAAAAAGGTCACAAGTGAAACATTTTTTCCCACAATAGGGAGACTTAATTGCACTCAAAAAGAGTATCAATATAATGGATGTTAAGGATGATGGCTTTTGGACACAATTGTTCACTTACTAGGTGCCAATAGGAAGATTTTAAAATGTTGAAGTTTCTGAACCTAGTTTATTATTTTTTTTTTAGGAAAAGGAGAACAACTTTTAATCTCTGAATTTTCAAGCTTGCCCAATCTTAAGAAACGTAGATTTTAGAGAGAGAATCTTACACTTATAAGCAATATTCAGCGTGCCAGCTTCAACTTGAATTTTCTTGATTCAAAGTGTCCATTACCAAACACCTACAACTCTTCTGCTTTATTAAGTCTCTTGTATTTCTAGTTTTCTTGAACATTTGTCAGGTATTTATAGTTGAATTCCGAATTTATACGTTCTAGAGAAACAAATTAGAAATATCAACTTGCTATTACAATAAGCTACATGATTTGACAAGTGTAGACAACGTCTAACAGCTGTTTGCAATTTGTTTGATAATTCGGTTCTTGCAACTTTCAAAGCTCCATTCTAGAAAAGGGAAGTATCCACCTTGGATAGTATCCCAACGTCTCCCAAAGCAGTAAGAATCTTGTAGAGAATGTTGGTAATTGGTGAAAATGTCTTGTTGCTTGATTGAGAGTATTGTTGTTTGCAAGTCGTACTGCATTGACGTAATCATCTACGTCACTATCTATCTAGACGTACTCATGTAGCTTGATTACCTTTGTTACTTGGTACATCATATTCGTATGTAATCTTTTAAACTTGGTGCTATATCATGTGAATCGAATACAATCTAATTTAGGAATCATAGCAAATCAATTCTAAGTCAGGAACAACAGACCATAAGTTCACCATGGCAGAGACATATTTGAGGAATATTTTTACAAACTTTCAAAATAGTCTAACTACTAGAGAACTACATCATATCTACTTATAAAGAAGTTGTTGGTCTTAGATATTAAGAAAGATCCAAGAGATCCTAATAACACCAAGACAAAAAGGTCAACAAGTGAGACATTTTTTCCCTCCCTCTCATTCTCTTAAAATATAAGAGTTACGTTAAAAAATGTATGCTAGAAATTAAAGGTTATGGGTTCTTAAAGGAGATTTCTTATTTCTAAAAAGATTTCTCTTTTTAAAAGGAGGTTTCTCACGAGGTAATTAAGGTATACAGATTTGAGAGGTGAAATATTCTTAATTAATTCGGTCTAGAGATTACTTCTTCTATGATATCAAGTAAGTTTTATCTTTATTTCTAGCGATTATTAACTGTTAACTGTGCTTCCGCATTCACTTAGGGAAGTAGACTAAGGAGAGGAAGAAGGTTTTTTGCTGTGTCTTCATACAAATGAGAAGAGGAATTGAAGAAAGGGTTTTTAATTTGCTGTGTCTTCATACAAATGATAATGGGTTTATATACTAGATGGCTCTAACTAACCTCTACATTTTAGCGACAAATTAAACTAATTAAAAGGAAGCAATCAACAAATAATATAATTTGAGGATAGCCACAAAAACAAGAGAGAAAAAGGAGGGAGTACTCTTCTTTATTGAATGATTTCTCAACAATACAATCATAAGCAAAACAAGTACAAGACGGAAAATCTTTTCCAGTTAATTAGGCAAAGCAACTTAAACCATATATGATGTTTGCATTGATTCAATTCAGAGACCATAAATTGTTGCTCCACCATCCACACAAATGATTTGACCGGTGACAAAAGAAGCCGCAGGGAAGCAAAGGAATGCTACCGCCGCTGACACTTCTCTCGGCTCTGCAAGTCGGTGTTGTGGTGTTCTTTGGATCAAAGCTTCTACTATTTTCCCATGTTCTTTCTGCAAATTCAAATTAATTGAGATTAATTAAATATTTAATTTTTGAGTCAAATAATAAGAATGAACATTACTTTAGAAGACTCGGTGAGGGAGGTTTGCATCGGCCATGGTGCAACAACATTGACACGGATGCTGTCACTTGCCCATTCGCAAGCCAAGTTCTTTGCTAGTGAATTAATGGCCCCTAATTGTATCAATAAATAGTAAAATTATATATGTTAATAAAATGAAAATAAAAATTTAGCACATTTAAAGGCAAATAATATTTCCATTTCAAAAAAAAAAAAATCTAGCTAGTAGTGCATGTGTACTAATATAATATAATATACCTTTGGATGCAGCATAGATTGTATGAACGGGTGCATAAACAAAACTAGCACATGAAGAGATGAAGACTATGCTTCCATTTCCTGTGGTCTTCAACAATGGGTGTGCAAGCTGGCTAAAGTGCAATGAAGCCTCTAGGTTTGTTCCAATCACAATGGAGTAATCCTCTGCGTTTGATTTCAGAGTATCCTTTGGTATAATTCTCGCCACATTGTTTATCTGTGGTAAAAAAAGCAATTTCACATTAGAATCAACTAAATTGTAATATATTTTTTTACATGAAATGAAAAACATGTTCAATTTTTTTTAATTTCTTTTTCGACTTACTAAGATATTGAGTTTTCCGTCAAACTGTTTGGAAACCAACTGTATTAGATTCTCACGCTCAGATGCTTGTAATATGTCACAAGTAGAGCCAAAAACGTGATAGCCCTTGTCTTTCCAAATTTTGAGGCACTCGTCAAGCTCCTTTTGGTTACGCGAACATGTGTACACAGTTGCACCCAGACTAGCAAATTCTTCCACAATCGCATGCCTAAAATTGAAATACAAAAGATTAATTAATATATTACATTTGCTAACACTTTACACACATTTGGAGCTGATAAATCTAATATGAAATGAACTAGCTATATTACCCAAGGCCACGAGTACCACCAGTAACAAGAGCATTCATGCCTTGAAGAGACCATCTTCCTGCCATTGCTGATTCTTGATTCTTCATTGCTCACTCACTCGAGATTCTGAAAATCTGCACATGTAAGTTTCAATACATCAGGTGTATATATATACCCACAAAATGGCATCTAATCACGCGTTTGTTTATCATTTGTTTAACAATATTATATTTAATGAGAGACTAGGTGTGCGTTGCTAATTATTAGCTAATTAAAAAAATCCCAAATTCAAATCGTTTTATTTAACTCATATTATTTTAAGCGCTTAAAACTTGGATTCAATATTTTATACTTAATAGGAGCAATACTTTATTGGACAGGTGTTAGTATTCCGTAAGAATTAATAGCTAATATATGCATTATTGTAGCGGTGTGGTGTGCCAAGAAAGAAACGATCTGCTGTATGTGCTGTTAGCAGTACATCATGTACTCCGTATTACCGTGTGTCCTGTTGTGTGTGGCTGGCGTGACCTGCTGGGAAAAAAATTAGAAAGCTAATGGTGTGTAGGAATTGGAACGGGAATCCGAATGCGAATCAAATACTCGGTAATTGGAGTGGGTTTTGCTGAAAATGCATTTTTGGTAGTTGGAATTAGAATAATTATCAATATATATTAATGTTTGATTATGTATGACCCTACAATTGGAATAAATGTTTAAAAAATACCAAAAAAAAAAAAACAAAAACAAAAACAAAAAAAATAAAAAAATCAAGCCAATTGATCTTAAGAGTGACGATAAATTAAATGATTAGGCAATGCAGTGAGGAAGTCGATGGAGTGAGGAGAGATGAGTGAGGACACGATGAAATGAGGAGGGATAACGCTAAATTAATGGAATGATACCTGATTTAAATTAAATAATGAATTTTGTAATTATAGAGTAATCAAATCATATTGATGGATATACTAGAGATGGACTCGGAGCAAATCGACTCGGTGGAGTAGAGCATGATAGATTTGGGTGAACCCATGGCCTCGAGATGGAGCCCCGTGCTAGGCAACAGGTCGAGCCCATGCCCGGCTTAGCACGGCCTAGGCCTCAGCTGGCGCGAAGCAGAGGCCCGACCACGAGGCCGGGCACGATCCAAGGTAGTTGAAACCGTCTCCTCCCTTTTATGGGGAGGGTTAGAGAGTTCTTAAGTATAAATATTAGGGTGATTATCCTATTGGAGACATCATCTCTATTGTTCAAGCACATAAACTCTTGTAATCAGCTCATAGTATTCCTTAATACAATCTTTGTCTATGCGCATATTCCTTGTCTTTTCTACTTTATTATCCATTTTTTTTATTCATATTGTTATCGAGTTTGTTAATTCGGGCCACCCGAGTTAATTAAATCTATCATTGGTGCTTTCATTAAGAGATCGACGTGACATACAAGCTCGAGCGTAAGAGGTACCTCTCTGGGGAGATGAAGGAGTTCATAAAGAAGGAGGTTGATATCTGCTATTTTGTACAATTATTCACCCCTTATTCTAGTTGTTTTGAATGCTATTTTCTGTATCCTAGTGAAATTGGGAACTGTTTGTGTGTTATATTGTCCAAGTGCTGAATTATCTACAAGGAACAACAAAGGAAGAATATTGGAACATTTTGGACAAGTTCTGGAAGAAAAGGAAATTACAAGGAAGAATACAAGTTGGAAAAGAATTGGAAGATGCCTAATGGGCCAAGGCCCATCTACCTCCTATATATTTGACCTATTATCTACAATTAAAGTAGGTTCCCTTACAGAGTTCTGAACCCTAATTAGTTTTAGTTTATTTTTCTCTTTATATTTCCCTAGTATAGTTTATATTAGTTTTATATTAGATTATTTAATTTCAAGATTGGAATCAAAGATTGAAGATTGGATTTGTTCTTTATCAGTTAAGTTCTCTTATTCCTTTATTACTTTCTTGCAATGTTTATGGTTATTAATTATTGCTTTGTTCTGTTTACTCCCATCATGCGGGAGTAGTTCGTTTATGGGTTTGGATTAGGGATCCATTGTTAATCTTGATGTTCGATTTATGATTATTGCATAAAGGGATTGAATCTTTTACCTAGGGTTTATGTTGATTTGGGAATTTCTTTGCACTAGTTATTGGTTTGTGGCCAGAATTAATTGCTAGTCTAGGAGAGGGATTCATTACAACGACAGTTGGATGGAGACCTCGAGCCTTACCAATTTCAACCTAATTTTCTTGCTATGAAAGTAGAGGTAATATTGGGGGCTTACAATGTTTAGGTGCTTAAGGTTATGATTGATGCATCACGACAGTGGGGCAATCTTAGCCTAATTCTCTTATTGATTACGAAAGTAGCTGAGTAGAATTCTTTTGTGCATTGCCCATATATCCCTTGGTTAATTATTCTTTCCCTAATCCTGAGCTTGTTAGAACATCAAGGTTACAATCCCCCTAATCTGGCCCATACTTTTATCATACAATTTACACTTAATCAATTGCTTTCTTTTACACCATTCAGTCTTTGTTGCTTGGATTCTATTAATCCATATACTCTAGTGCATGGTAATTCACACAATTACGTGCCATAGCCCCAATCCTCAGCGGAACGACATTACACCCTTTTTACACTCATCATTTGTGCTCATCAAAGGTCAACACTCTCCTTGACATAGGGCACATCAGGGAGGTCCTATAGCCTAAGTGGCTCGCCAACATGGTCCTTGCCCCAAAGCCGCCCACCTGGAGGATGTCTGTGCACTATACCGACCTTAACAAGGCTTGCCCCATGGACCCCTTCTCGCTGCCCAACATTGACTAGCTCGGAGACGAGACAGTTAGGGCCTAGGTGTGCCCTCATGAGCTTCTTAGATGCCTTCCGAGGGCATCACCAGATTTTTATGCATGAGGATGATGAGGAGAAGATACCTCCACAACCCCCGAAAAAGTTTCCTGCTACCGAGTAATGGCCTTTGGGCTCAAAAACTCAGGGGCTATGCACACACGAATGGTGGCTAAGGTCTTCAAGTAGGTCCTCGACCGCAACATGGAGGCCTACGTGGACGATACGATAGTCAAGAGCACCAAGGTCGAGCCCTATGTGGACGACTTGGCTGAGGTATTTTCTATTATGAAACGCTTTAATTAATTTGAGGTTAAACACCAAGAAGTGCACCCACAGGGTATATGGGGGGGGGGGGGGG
>NC_044927.1:8410231-8416425 GCF_003576645.1 Ipomoea triloba | reverse complement strand
GGGGGGGGGGGGGGGGGGGGGGAATTCTTGGGTTATATGGTCTTTGAAGAGGGGCATAGAGCCTAACCCCGACAAAGTCAAGGCCATGTACTCCGTATTATCGTGTGTGCTGCTGAGTGTGGCTTGCGTGACCTGTGGGGAAAAAGAGATTAGAAAGCTAATGGTGTGTTTGGTTTGAATATGAGAATCGGAATCGAAATGTGGATCAAATACTCAGTAATTGGAATGAGTTTTGGTGAAAGTATTTTGCATGTTAATTGGTAGTAGGGTGGAATTAGAATGATTACCAATATTGATGGTTTGTTATGTATGACCCTACTATCGAAATAGATATTTTAAAAATACAAAAGAAAATATCAATCCAATTGATCTTAAGTGTGACGATGAAATTAAATGATTAGGCAATGCAGTGAGGAAGTCGATGAAGTAAGGAGAGATGAGTGAGGACGCGATGAAATGAGGAGTAAGGCTAAATTAATGGAATGATACTTGCTTTAGATTAGCTAATGAGTTTTGTAATTATAGAGGTAATCAAATCATATACCTATATACTTGTGTTTTAAAAAGTTGACAACCAAACGATGTCTATAATTTTCATTCACATTCCTTGTGTCTAAACCCATGAACCAAACACACCCTAAGATCCTATGTTAGGAAAACATGTGAAGACACGAGGAATTGATAAGATTAAAATGACCTCCATGCGTTTCAGAAGGAAAATGATAAGTAGACTCTAAGGGAATAAAACTCCCACTATGTATGTGTATGGATTTTATTGGAGGCAAAAGAAAAGTGATGGGATAAATACGCAGCAATATCCCAAAAACGCATAAGTCGCAAGGTCGGATCGTAGATGGGTCCTTTAATAGTCTGCTTGTTGGTTTAAGTCTTAAGCTTAGAAAATGACGTGAGGTTAGAGAGCCCCGAGCAATGATGTGGTAGTGTAGATGCCAAAAACTCCCTCCTCCCCGCATTAAATGTACTATTTATAGGGGAAGAAAGAAGACACATGTTGGGCTCTCGGCATGCCTGACACGTGTCGGGTAGAGCTGTCAAAACGGGCCCAACCCGACAGGTTGGGCCCTTTTAACCTGTGTTTTAGACGGGTTTGGTAGGGGAAATTCCAACCCGACCCATTTAACCTAGATCAAATCCAGGTTAAACGGGTTGAGCCCGGGTAACCCGTGACTCCCGTGAGCTGGCCCTGTTTTTTATTTAACAAAAAAAAACTGAAGCATGTTGTGCATGCAGCAGGCAACCTGACACTCCCATTCCCCATTTCCCGATTCCCAATTCCCATTTCCCCATTTTTTTTCCCATTTCCCCATTCCCCCACCCAACTGGCCAACTCAGCAACTCCCTGCCATTCCAATATGGCAATATTCCATTTCCCATTTGAGTGATTTGACCAATTCCCATTTTTCTTATTTCCCATTTTTCCCATTACCCTCCTGACTTCCTACCACTCTGCTAGTGTCGACGTACCGCCCTGTCCCTCCGTGTTGTCGGCTGCGTCTTTGGCTCTCTCACTCTCTACAATCTACGACGGTTGGCAAAATTACGAACTTCGACAAGTGACCAGCGCTACACCAACGACGACAACATAAATCAAATGAAAAAATATATTATATATTCATATATTTTTATGGTATTTATTTTTTTTTAATTTTAGGACGGGTTGGCCCGTTTAGACTGCCAACCCGCCTGACCCGGGCTGGGCTTCAAGATACAACCCATTTAGAAAAACATGTCGAACCCAGCCCGACCCGCTTTTAGTCTAACCCGAGACGGGCCAGCCCGTATGGGTCGGGCTGGCCAGTTTTGACAGCTCTAGTGTCGGGCATGCAATCGGCTAGCTTGGTAACAGTGCCACGATATCCACATGTTGCAATATTCCTGATCTTCCACTAAGTGATGTGAGCAGTGCAAAGTCAGGAATCTAGGTGTCAATCCTTAAGTAGTCTAGCTCGGGGCGAACTTCTTGACCTAAGAAGCTCGGGATCGACCCTAAGGTGGAACAAAGTCTAATTTTGATGAAGCATTTGCTCGGTCTTCACACTTAGGTCAGGTTGGTCATTATTAAGGTTGGTCAAGGTCGAAAACGATTCTTCTCGATCAAGGTCAGGAACGGTCCCTGTCAAGTAGCCGCCTAGTCTGTGCCCTGATGTCGGTCCGGTGAGGAAGGGTTTGGACTAAAATCTACGACCAAAACAACTCTCAAAACCCCTTTTGCCGGGCCAAAATTGAGTGTGGTGCAGGTCCATTGGACAAGGCGTGGATCACCATTCGTGTCTCGTTGCCAAACACGTGCCAACAAACCACTGATTGTCTTGGGATCCGTTCTAAATTTTGAACTTTTCCCTTCGCTCACCGTCTATAAATAGAGCGTAGTGGTGAGCCAAATTCACGCTTATCCTCTTCCAAATTTGTTAACCTCCCTAGCAAAGTAATTTGCAACAGATCTCACGCGAAAGCACAGACCAACTATCATTTTCTACTATCGGTAAGTATTTTTTCTCCATTTAACTGTTACTTTAATTTTGATGGTTTTGTTCGTCTAACTTCCCCGTTCTAAAATGTCCCCCCCCCCCCCCTAAAGGAAGAGATATGACAAATTCGGATAACCAAAACATTTTCGCTAAGGACTACGACGATGAGGTCGAGGTCGGGTCCTTCTTGGTATCCTCGTATGACTCGACCATCTGTGAAGTTGAAGAATTCTCAGGAACCCAGGTGGAGTCGTTAGGTTCCATCGGGGGTCGGGTCGAGCAGCACCTGCCCGTGTCAACTCGAACTGACTCAGAAGAAGTGGGGCCGTCTAGCATAGAAACCTCCTCCTAGGGGTGCAACCCCAACCAAGAAGAAAGAAACAGAAGAGGAGAGCTTATCCAATTTGCCTTTAGCCGAAGTTGCCAATAAGGCTAAGGCAAAGAGGAATTAAAGCTAGAAGTTGTAGAAGAAAGTCAACCAAAGAAGGCATCCAAAATCCCCAAGGCACCAAAACCAAAGTGTAAGATTCTCGAACATTCAAAGAAGCCAGTAACCGAAAAGTGTAAGAAAATGCAGCCAAGACGTCACTAGTTGAGGGAATAAGTCCGAAAAGTTGAGCCTCGAGAGGTTCCACAAGCACTTATCCCAGAGATAAAATCAACAGTTCGAGAGGTTATGGAAACAACTATTCGAGGAGAAGATGAAGAAGAAGAAGAAGAAGAAGAAGAAGAAGAAGAAGAAGAAGAAGAAACGTCTTGAGGAGTAGAAGTACCGCTAACAATTCGAACTCTATCCGTCCCATAAGAACCTGCCCTAGCAGCAGACGTGGAGAGTGAGAATATAACCAAGGTGGTGACCGGGATTGCCAAAGAGGTTGACATCAATGTTGTAGAAACTGAAGATAGTGAGGCCACTTTAGATGACCCAACTGCACAGCAAGTAAGAGCTAATGCTCAATTGGCTCAACAAATGGTGGATGAAGCCTTATTGTAGGCTATGTATGCCGGTGAGGACAACACCATATTAACAAATGAAGATCTACTTGTAGAACTAATTAGGGTGACAAGCTGACAGAAATGGAGAATGTCAAAACTTGACATTATTGAGGAAGGCATAACACAAATGAGGCCAGAAGAACAATTTTCTCTTGAATGGTTGGGAATAACCTCTATTCCAATAGCCACGAACATTAATGAAATCAATCATGCATACCTTCGAAAGGTGGTTGAGAAGGAAATAGAGAAGGGTAAAGCCAAAATCACTAAAGAAGAAGTGAAAATTCCTCAACAGATTGAAAAGAAATTGCAGAAGAAAATGAGGAAGATCTAAATGTTCACTACAAAAAAAAGTGAAAATAGAGACATACGATTTTCGTCGCTAAATAGCAAAATCTCGTCGCTGAACTGTTTGAAAAAGTGTGCGAAACTTTAATGACGGAAGACGAATCTGCCACTAGATTGTTCTTTGAAATAACACTGTACAATTTTAGCCACGGAAATGAGAATCCGTCGCTAAAATGTACAGACAAACGCAACCCGAATGAAAATATAGCGACGGAAAAATATATTTGTCGCTAATTTGTAACAACTAAAATTCCCGCAAAAATTTTGTCGCAAATTTGTCGCTAATTTGTCTCTAATTTTTGTGCAAAAATTCACCGCCAAAATTAGCTACGTATTTAATGACGGGAAAAATCTGTCTCTAAATGTCCATTTAACAAAAAAAATGAAAATACGTCGCTAAGTTGTCGCTAATCCGTCGTTAGCTTAGCAACGGAAAGAATCCGTCACTAAATTCGTTGTTATTTTCGCATTTTTTTGTAGTGCTTGTACATCAATCACCGTTCGCAAACATTTAATCACTGTTTGCATATATTTGATCACCGTCCGCACACACTTAATCACCATTCGCACACACTTCAACTTAGCATCTTAAATCAATCTAGACCATTAAATTATTAAATGGATGCACAAGATCTGATCTCACGATATTACCTAAACAAGTGATCTCTATATATATATATATGTGTGTGTGTATTTATATATTAAAAAAAGAGGTATCCGCGAAACCCGAATTAACTGCTGCCGCGCATACTTTCAAATTAAAAAATAAAATAAAATTACTCTATAATTTCCGCGACACCCCCTTACGGGTTTTGCGGAAAGTTTAGGCCTTTTTAGTCACCTTCATTCGCTACACATGTGGAAACAATTGGGTGTAGTGGATGTACTTTTCTGTACTAGTGGTTGTCGAGATGTTGAACCAGTGGTAGTTCGTGAAAGGATTTAAGATATTTTCACCCATAATTACTCCGCGTCTCCACTAACGAATGCATTCGGCCTTTGTGATCTCATCAGCTAGAGAGACTCCGCTCTCTTTGATTACATTGAATAACATGCTAGACAACACTTCATCAGAATCGCTGTGATTGCCTTTTCAGAATGATGCTAATCTCTCTAAGATTTTGTTTTGTGCCTTCTTGGCCTCAACCTTTCGCCACTTACGCTCCTGTTTTGCTTCCTCATATCTTCTTCTCTGCTTCTCAATTTCTTCATTTTGAAGCTGAATATGATCTAGCTTCTTTTTCTTGTCCCACTTCTCCGTCCAAGGAGGTCAATTTTCAGCAACGAATTTACTCCCACTGCCTTGTTCATATGAGACATAGTGAACAATGTCACCTTATGGTTTCATTGTTATTTTCTCTTTCCTGCTACCCTCCCCATATTTGGTATCATCTAATCTACGCAAAGAGAAAACAATGCCTAATATTGTATTCATCTTGCCATTAAGATTGGCAAGGTCTTCTTCAATAATGATGGCATACTTCTTGATGTCTTCTGTGCCATCCTTGATCAACCTTTGGTTCCAGAAGAGATCATCTTGATTGGTCAGCACATTAGTGAGCATCTTCACCATCTCACTCATCATCATCATCTCTATAAAAAAGATTCAAGCACTAACTCTTTAAATTTTGTCTCAGCTTCATTCAAAGTGTCAGCTGGCTGTTGTTGAGAAATGATAAGCTTCCTTGTTGCAGATGCCTCATTAACCAAAGTGGCTATGGTCTTAGCAGTCCCCTTGGTAGATTTTTTTCACAGCTTTCTTCACCTTTTTGAATAGAGATTTTTTCTCCTTGGCCATTTGCTTCAATACTTCAACCACAGTAGTAATGCCCTCAGTTAGCCTTGGAGAAAGATGTGGTATGCGAACCTGTTCAACATCTACTTAAAATAAATGGTCAGAATTACCTCCAGTTAGTGCTTTCAAATTTTTACCAGAGCTGGGAGAGTCCTCTAACTCAGATTCCAGAATGAATCCTCCTCAAGTTCAACTGTTTGCTCTGCCTCAAATATGCTGGGTTCAACTGTTCGTCCAGCCTCACTGTTCGGTTCTCCATCCTCTCGAACAGTTGGTGTGTGTGGCGAACTCCTCGGAACTTCTTACCTCTTGAAGATTTGATCTCAAAATTTTTTAATGGTCTATATTGATTAAAATTCCAAGTTGAAGTGTGTGCGAACGGTGATTAAATATGTGCGAACGGTGATTAAATGTGTGCGAACGAAGTGTGTGTGTCAATCAATCTAGACCATTAAAAAGTATTACATGGATGCACAAGATGTGATCTTACAATCTTACCTAAGCAAATGGTCTCACTGGAACCTACCCTATATATATATATATGTGTATATATATATATATATATA
>NC_044927.1:8328217-8408572 GCF_003576645.1 Ipomoea triloba | reverse complement strand
TTCGTCTAACTTCCCCGTTCTAAAATATCCCCCCCCCCCCCTAAAGGAAGAGATATGACAAATTCGGATAACCAAAACATTTTCGCTAAGGACTACGACGATGAGGTCGAGGTCGGGTCCTTCTTGGTATCCTCGTATGACTCGACCATCTGTGAAGTTGAAGAATTCTCAGGAACCCAGGTGGAGTCGTTAGGTTCCATCGGGGGTCGGGTCGAGCAGCACCTGCCCGTGTCAACTCGAACTGACTCAGAAGAAGTGGGGCCGTCTAGCATAGAAACCTCCTCCTAGGGGTGCAACCCCAACCAAGAAGAAAGAAACAGAAGAGGAGAGCTTATCCAATTTGCCTTTAGCCGAAGTTGCCAATAAGGCTAAGGCAAAGAGGAATTAAAGCTAGAAGTTGTAGAAGAAAGTCAACCAAAGAAGGCATCCAAAATCCCCAAGGCACCAAAACCAAAGTGTAAGATTCTCGAACATTCAAAGAAGCCAGTAACCGAAAAGTGTAAGAAAATGCAGCCAAGACGTCACTAGTTGAGGGAATAAGTCCGAAAAGTTGAGCCTCGAGAGGTTCCACAAGCACTTATCCCAGAGATAAAATCAACAGTTCGAGAGGTTATGGAAACAACTATTCGAGGAGAAGATGAAGAAGAAGAAGAAGAAGAAGAAGAAGAAGAAGAAGAAGAAGAAGAAACGTCTTGAGGAGTAGAAGTACCGCTAACAATTCGAACTCTATCCGTCCCATAAGAACCTGCCCTAGCAGCAGACGTGGAGAGTGAGAATATAACCAAGGTGGTGACCGGGATTGCCAAAGAGGTTGACATCAATGTTGTAGAAACTGAAGATAGTGAGGCCACTTTAGATGACCCAACTGCACAGCAAGTAAGAGCTAATGCTCAATTGGCTCAACAAATGGTGGATGAAGCCTTATTGTAGGCTATGTATGCCGGTGAGGACAACACCATATTAACAAATGAAGATCTACTTGTAGAACTAATTAGGGTGACAAGCTGACAGAAATGGAGAATGTCAAAACTTGACATTATTGAGGAAGGCATAACACAAATGAGGCCAGAAGAACAATTTTCTCTTGAATGGTTGGGAATAACCTCTATTCCAATAGCCACGAACATTAATGAAATCAATCATGCATACCTTCGAAAGGTGGTTGAGAAGGAAATAGAGAAGGGTAAAGCCAAAATCACTAAAGAAGAAGTGAAAATTCCTCAACAGATTGAAAAGAAATTGCAGAAGAAAATGAGGAAGATCTAAATGTTCACTACAAAAAAAAGTGAAAATAGAGACATACGATTTTCGTCGCTAAATAGCAAAATCTCGTCGCTGAACTGTTTGAAAAAGTGTGCGAAACTTTAATGACGGAAGACGAATCTGCCACTAGATTGTTCTTTGAAATAACACTGTACAATTTTAGCCACGGAAATGAGAATCCGTCGCTAAAATGTACAGACAAACGCAACCCGAATGAAAATATAGCGACGGAAAAATATATTTGTCGCTAATTTGTAACAACTAAAATTCCCGCAAAAATTTTGTCGCAAATTTGTCGCTAATTTGTCTCTAATTTTTGTGCAAAAATTCACCGCCAAAATTAGCTACGTATTTAATGACGGGAAAAATCTGTCTCTAAATGTCCATTTAACAAAAAAAATGAAAATACGTCGCTAAGTTGTCGCTAATCCGTCGTTAGCTTAGCAACGGAAAGAATCCGTCACTAAATTCGTTGTTATTTTCGCATTTTTTTGTAGTGCTTGTACATCAATCACCGTTCGCAAACATTTAATCACTGTTTGCATATATTTGATCACCGTCCGCACACACTTAATCACCATTCGCACACACTTCAACTTAGCATCTTAAATCAATCTAGACCATTAAATTATTAAATGGATGCACAAGATCTGATCTCACGATATTACCTAAACAAGTGATCTCTATATATATATATATGTGTGTGTGTATTTATATATTAAAAAAAGAGGTATCCGCGAAACCCGAATTAACTGCTGCCGCGCATACTTTCAAATTAAAAAATAAAATAAAATTACTCTATAATTTCCGCGACACCCCCTTACGGGTTTTGCGGAAAGTTTAGGCCTTTTTAGTCACCTTCATTCGCTACACATGTGGAAACAATTGGGTGTAGTGGATGTACTTTTCTGTACTAGTGGTTGTCGAGATGTTGAACCAGTGGTAGTTCGTGAAAGGATTTAAGATATTTTCACCCATAATTACTCCGCGTCTCCACTAACGAATGCATTCGGCCTTTGTGATCTCATCAGCTAGAGAGACTCCGCTCTCTTTGATTACATTGAATAACATGCTAGACAACACTTCATCAGAATCGCTGTGATTGCCTTTTCAGAATGATGCTAATCTCTCTAAGATTTTGTTTTGTGCCTTCTTGGCCTCAACCTTTCGCCACTTACGCTCCTGTTTTGCTTCCTCATATCTTCTTCTCTGCTTCTCAATTTCTTCATTTTGAAGCTGAATATGATCTAGCTTCTTTTTCTTGTCCCACTTCTCCGTCCAAGGAGGTCAATTTTCAGCAACGAATTTACTCCCACTGCCTTGTTCATATGAGACATAGTGAACAATGTCACCTTATGGTTTCATTGTTATTTTCTCTTTCCTGCTACCCTCCCCATATTTGGTATCATCTAATCTACGCAAAGAGAAAACAATGCCTAATATTGTATTCATCTTGCCATTAAGATTGGCAAGGTCTTCTTCAATAATGATGGCATACTTCTTGATGTCTTCTGTGCCATCCTTGATCAACCTTTGGTTCCAGAAGAGATCATCTTGATTGGTCAGCACATTAGTGAGCATCTTCACCATCTCACTCATCATCATCATCTCTATAAAAAAGATTCAAGCACTAACTCTTTAAATTTTGTCTCAGCTTCATTCAAAGTGTCAGCTGGCTGTTGTTGAGAAATGATAAGCTTCCTTGTTGCAGATGCCTCATTAACCAAAGTGGCTATGGTCTTAGCAGTCCCCTTGGTAGATTTTTTTCACAGCTTTCTTCACCTTTTTGAATAGAGATTTTTTCTCCTTGGCCATTTGCTTCAATACTTCAACCACAGTAGTAATGCCCTCAGTTAGCCTTGGAGAAAGATGTGGTATGCGAACCTGTTCAACATCTACTTAAAATAAATGGTCAGAATTACCTCCAGTTAGTGCTTTCAAATTTTTACCAGAGCTGGGAGAGTCCTCTAACTCAGATTCCAGAATGAATCCTCCTCAAGTTCAACTGTTTGCTCTGCCTCAAATATGCTGGGTTCAACTGTTCGTCCAGCCTCACTGTTCGGTTCTCCATCCTCTCGAACAGTTGGTGTGTGTGGCGAACTCCTCGGAACTTCTTACCTCTTGAAGATTTGATCTCAAAATTTTTTAATGGTCTATATTGATTAAAATTCCAAGTTGAAGTGTGTGCGAACGGTGATTAAATATGTGCGAACGGTGATTAAATGTGTGCGAACGAAGTGTGTGTGTCAATCAATCTAGACCATTAAAAAGTATTACATGGATGCACAAGATGTGATCTTACAATCTTACCTAAGCAAATGGTCTCACTGGAACCTACCCTATATATATATATATGTGTATATATATATATATATATACATACATACATACATACATATATAGACTTACTAAAGTTAGGAATTTTAGTCTCCAATTTATTTATTTTTTAGACTTAGGAGCTTGTTTTTCTTTTGTTCAAATAGTCTGAATCGTAACTAGAATAGTTACCTCTCGGATGGTTAGCAGACAAGCTTCGAAGAGTTCAAGAGCTTAAGAGTTTGAGACAAAGAGTGGAAGTCGAAGAGTACAAGATCGGAAGGTTGCAAAGGCCGAAAAGTGTAAGGACCTACCTTACTGAATAGTAAGAATATTGTTCGAAACATTAACTCGAATTGTAAGAGTTAACTGTTTAATGGAACTACTGGTCGGGACGTTCTCTGAGCAAACAGTTGGAAACCTTAAACGAACAAAGCTTTATAAGAAAATGTTACCAAGACAAAAGGTGTCCTAGGTACACATGCCAATGAGATTTCTCTTAAAAAGCCTAAACAAAAGGAGTAGAATAAAAAGTAATGTTCAGTAGAAACTAGTGTTTCAACAGCTGGAAATCTGATAAAAAGCAACCTTTCGAAACGTTTGAAATAAATTTCCCTCCAACGAATTTATTTCAAAATGTCAATAAATAACTTCATTCAAGTCTAAAAACTGTGTTGGTCTTTCAAGTGAAAATTTACAAGTATTCAAAAGCTTTTAGCGCAAAACATCAAGTGACAATCAGAGAGATTTCAAGCATAAACGCCACATTTAGTGAAAACTTGTGTTGCAAATAGTGAAGATCAAGACTACATCTAAGAAGCCAAGTCTAAGCGTGGGAGAATCAAAGATTTTCTTTGAAAAATATGTATCTCTACTCGGTATAAATACAAAGAAGCGGGGTAAACTCATGTAGAGTTGAAAAACCTAGATACTCAAGGCCGACTCTATTTTCAAGGCTTGAGCGATCTTTTGTATTAAGGGTTTAGTGCAATTCTCCTTAGAGTTTAAGGAGAATAGTGGAGTAGGTTGGGTTTTGGCCGAACCACTATAAAAATCTCTCTCTATCTTTTATTTACTAGCATTTACATTATCACTCAAACAAAACTAAGATTTCATAAAGGGGTTAAAAGTATTTCCGCTTCACAACTCTTACGAAAGGTTGATTGAATCAAGTTCACTCTTCGGTTCAATCAGTCGAATAGTAAAAATTTTCAAAATCGTATACAGGTCTATTCGCCCAATTAAACTACAATTTTATTTAACAATATACATTCAATCTGTGAGACTTGCTATTCAGTTTTATTTTATGCACAAAGTAGTTTCATTACGGCACCACTAAAGTATCATTCTTGTTCAACTATAGTTTCATTTGAAAATTTACGCTCAATATGTGAGACCTGCTATTTAGTTTCATTACAATATCACTAAAGTATCATTCTAATTCAATTACAATTTTATATGACAATATACAATCAATACTCAATATATGAGATATGTTATTCAATTTTATTTTATGCACATTGCAGTTTCATTACATTAGGAAAAATTATAATTTAAGCCCCTCCATAATATGCCAATTATCAATGTCATTCCTGAATTATTAGTGGTGTAAATGTTACCACTCAATTTTCAAAATGGTACATATATTGCCCTCCCGTATAGTGTAAATGTTTCCCCTCCCATAGGTACAAGAGAGGCAATATATGTACTGTTTTGAAAATTGTGGGGTAACATTTATACCACTAATAATTCAAAAGTAACATTGATAACTTGCATATTATGAAAAGACATAAATTATAATTATCCCCTAACAATATTACTAAAAAATAAAATAAAAACCTTAGTGACAACAAATCATAACGAACATTACGACTGCTATTTTATTTCATTAAAAGAAACGGTGCCATTTTGACTATGGTGTATTTGGATCATGGTATATCGGCTGCGAAGCTAATGAAGGTGGGTGGTAATTCCTCAACAACTATTATTTTGATTAAGAAAAAAAAGAGAAAATATATTTGAGCCATAGAGGAAAAAGACAAGTTTTTGTTACCTAGAAGCTTCCAGAGTTCCAGAGCATCAGATATTTTTCGTCAACTATTCTTTCAAGTAACGAGTGGTGATGAACGAACTCTGATCTGATATGGACAATGTGAGCAGAAGCCTATAACATAAGTAGTATGTATTTTCAATTCGAGCTCATCTTTTAATTTCTTCAAAATTTTTGTGGTGTAGTGAGAGTGATACGGAAGCAATAATTGTGTCAAATTTTTGTGGTCCACAAAACTGAGCAAAAGAAAGATTATATTTCTGGAGGAAAGAACAGCTTACACCCTAACCTCTATCTTAACAGTACCCAGAAGCCTCCATTTTGTTGTTTACTCACTTTGGTCATCCATACTAGTTTATAACATTCAATAATGTGTGCTTCATAGTCTGATTTTATTTTTAGTATATCAAAAAATTTAAAAACAAACAAATTTAACCAAAAAAAAAAAAAGGTTTTAAGTAAATTTGGCAAAAAAAAAGTCTTAACTAAAACTTATTTTTGCAAGAATCAATTCTAGATGCATTAAACTCAATATGTATTTACCAACTACCATGTAGTATGATGAGATCTCGATTACTATTCAAATGAGTAATCATAGGTTTGAATCTCGATAGTGGTAACTTAAATTCTTTGAGCTGAAAATGTTCGCTTATCTAAGTTCGTCATATAACAACTATACATTTAATTTATTACTTTCTCTTGACAATTAATAGAATACATGCAATTGATACAAAACTATAGACATGCCCGGTCCTATTGTTTGATAGGCATGGGGCATGAAAAAAAAATCCTACTTAAAGTTAGGATTATACCTAAATTTTAAATTACATAACGAAAAAATACTATTATTAAATAATTAGAAATTAAATTAAATTCACAAGTTTTTTTAAATTTTACATACATCACAACAATAATCATGTAAAAAAATTATAGGTGTTTTCCTAAATGTAAAATAATCAATAACTACATCAGTGTCTTCATAAATAAATAATTATAGTTTATAAAAAAACAATCTAAAACTAAAAAAGCTTATAAATAATAGCATTGTTATCATAATAAATAATATATTAATTATTAATAAAAATATAAAATAAAGCTTACAAACAAGGCGGGGCTAAAAATACTTTTGACTGGGGTGAGAAATCAAAATATTTTAAAACATGATAAAAATTATTCATACCAAAATATGAAATGTAATTAATTGGATAAAATGATTCGAAAAGAAAACACGTTATAAATCACAAATATTCTATATCAATGTGGTATTTATAAATACTTTTTCTTTTAGCTATATCAATTTCAAGATTTTCTAGAGTGATTTAAATATGCGAATACCTAATAGAAACTTCTAAATTACATTAGACTAGATGATTCATTAAAAAAATAACGTGTGAGTCTTTATTATTGTAAACCCTAGTTTATGATTGGCTATATTGGGGCAAGTTATGCTACTAAAGAAGCCTCCGACAAAACATATCCTACACTAGTGAAGATTTAGAAACTCGTTGATGATCTTCACCGACTTACCTTCAGGACCGGCGGAGCAGTTTCTATATTGAGGATTTTAGAAACCATGTGTTAGGAAGTCAGAATTTCCTATATAGAGTTATGGCAGGTGATCCTTCTCTACAAAGTAACCCTAGAAGATTACTTGTTCATCAAGATTCGGATATCCCTTATATAATAGAAGGAGGTTATAGCCTTGAGACTTTACACACGAGAACATCATTTACTGGAAAGTCTTCTTCAATTCTATGTCAGTTTGAGAGTTTATTCTTCAAATCATCTTCTTCTCAATACAATCTTAGCTTGTTTAGAGTTAAGGCGACTTATTGAGAAGAAACGTCTCATCGTGCTGACTTGTGGGTCGTACTCCATACAACTGTGGTGCAATAGTGAGTGAGTCGGTGAGACGGGTAGCTTCAACGTGGATCTCCAAATGATGAACTCTTTGGACTGCTGATTGCAAGGATCTCTGCCTCAACAAACCTCTATAAGCTTCAGCAGACTGGGTACTTACCTTGTGAGGTATATCGCACATTGGGTTGAGATTGCGATCTCTTTACCATCTGTATGATTGAATGGTTGAAAAAGTAGATTGGACTTACTGATGGTGGTACCCCTGATGTAGATATTGTTGTATCGAACTGGGTAAACAATATCGTGTATCATTCATTTCTGTTTGATTTAATCTCTACACTTGTCAAATAATAACCACATGGCAATTAAGTGTGCTCTTTATTTAACATTTGTGTATATATTATTTGCTTTTATATATATATATATATATATATATATATATAGACACACACACAAGAGGGGATGGGGTTAGGGTTGGGGTTGGGCCCCCTCCCAACATGAGCCTTGGGTAAGACCCAACCTACCCTTACCCAAGACCAAGCCTGACTATAGAATAATATATTTATAAGAAAAATTGTACTTTTGGTACTTCAATTATTTTCAAGTTACAAATGAAATTCTTGTCTTTCAATTATCGTAAATTTAACTGTTGCCGTCAAAGATTCCGTCGGGTCAGTTCCAAGTAGTGCGACCCCCACGACTCAATCAGCATCTGAACCAGACCGGCCACCTCCTCAGTTGTTCCTCGTACCACACCTTTGACCCCAGACCCAACACCTGCATGTCCCTAATAACGCAGCACATCGACGCGTCGGCGAGCGTGGTGTGGCCGTTCGTCCGCCGCTTCGACAACCCTCGATGACGATAAGCGAACCAAAAGCTTCCGAGTGGTCGGCGGCGAGCACTAGCTGAACAACTACCAGAGCGTTACTTCCGTCAACGAGTATAATAAATTAGCTGAAATTGCAATGGGAGTAGGAAACTCTTCGATGAGTACGTACGAGGAACAGTTGAGGAGGTGGCCTGTCTGGTTTACAAGAAGCGGCAGATAGTCTGTCAGAGAAGAAGAAGAAAAGATGGATTCGTCGAAGAAAAAGAAAACAGACGTGAAATGTCTAAAATACACTCATTATTTTAGGGTTTAAGGTTTTTCAGCGAAATTTGGCCGGTACGTAATTTGGCCAGAGTGACTGAAATTAATAAAAATTTAATATTTTAGATATGAAATTAACAATTTTAAAAGTCGTAGTTTGCAATTAATAGGACCCCTATAGTCAGTAGACCAAAATGACAATTTTCTCTCTCTATATATATATATAGCATGGCCGGGGCAAGAGCCCAACCTACTCTTGCCCAAGGCCAGACTTGACTATAGAATAATATATTTATAAGAAAAATTGTACTTCTATCATGTTTTTCAATTGTTTCCAAGTTACAACTGAAATTCTTGTCTATTGTAAATTTAATCTTTTGATTATTGATTTAATTATAAATCTAACTCCTGTATTTTAATTGTTGTAAATTTAGTTTTAGTCTTTTAACTAGACTCGTTACTCTAAATTAGATGTAGGTTTATAGAGATATGAACTATATTTATAACCAAATTAACGGAGGGGAGAGACCTACACATCTTGTCCCAATAACAAACTTGTCTATTGGTACCATTATTTTGTTGGCTTGGAAGAATGGTTTCCTTCTGTAAGGTGGTTTTAGTTTGGTAAGTTTCTTTGCGTTGCCCTAGCCGTTGCGGCGGCGGGTTGTTCTGTCCGATGGCGCAACCGCCACCGGGGCCTGGTAATGACCCACCGGATATCCCCATGGAGGAGGGAGACCCTCTTTCGCATTTGGCAAAGAAACAGCAACAAATGAAACGCTCATTTGCGGACGCCGTGGCATCCATCAACATCTCCGCGGAGGAACTTCCATCTCGCGTAGAGGCCAATGAATGGGCGTTTGAAGACTTTGACGTGGAGTCTGACACTGAACCTGATGCGAATGATATTGTCGAACGGAGACCGAGAGTTACGTTCTCGAAGGAATTACGCAAGGAGTTATGTAGTGCATGGAAGATGGCGCTGATCATCAAGTATCTGGGGAAGAATATTCACTGTAATGTCCTGAACCAAAGGTTGCCGTCCATGTGGAACCTCCAAGGTAAAATGACATTAATCGATATCGGTTATGGATATTTTGTCGCCCGCTTTGATAGTAAAATAGATTATCTACACGTTCTCCTCGACGGACCGTGGAAAATATTCGACAATTACCTTGTTGCTCAGCGATGGGAGCCGGAGTTCAGACCTCGTACAGCCAAACTCTCAAAAATGGCAGTTTGGGTCAGACTCCCCGAATTGCCGATGGAATACTTCCGGGATGACACCATCAAAGCTATTTTGACTAATGTGGGAAAGCCACTCAAACTTGACAAAACTACATCCATTGCAACGAAAGGGAGGTTTGCAAGAGCAGCGGTTGAAGTAGATCTAAACAAACCGTTGGTTTCCGATGTGTTACTTGGGAACTCGGTCCAACTAGTTGAGTACGAAGGGTTGCACGTCGTCTGCTTCAACTGTGGTGTGGTTGGGCACCGGGAGCAGTCCTGTCCGGAATCAAATCGCCGGAAAGTGAGACACCAAATATGGACACCAACAGCGAAGCAGCTCCAGTAGCTGAGGATACTCGTCACCCTGAACCACCGTCGACCACTCCTACGACACAAACTAGACCCAAGTATGGGACTTGGATGCTGGTTACGAAGAAAGTAAAGCCGCCGGCTGCTGTGAACAACACCCGATACACCAGAAAGGACAATAATGTCGCTGCTACTCGTGGTAACCAGTTTGGCATACTGGCGAACACCAATGAAATTGACAGAACTCTCGCACGAAACAACAACAACGCAGATAGGAGGAAGCCTAAACCGGGATCCAAATCTGGTTCCAAAGGTAAGTCTCCGCTTCCGAATAACAATCCCCAAGCTGCCTCTCCGCCGCAACAGCCGGTTAACACTACGGTTTCTCCTGAGTCTACTCGTTCGGCCAGCCTGGCGGTGAGAAGCCGTGGAGGACGATCGGGATTAAATCGTGGTAAAGGGAGAGGAACAGGGAGGAATGATTCGGCTAGCTACCCTAGTCCTTCTCCGGACCTTTCGGCTGTTCACTGGAACAGACAGACTGACCCCCGTTCTTTGTTTCATTTCGGTGGTGCCCCGGCTTCGGCGGGTATGGCGACAGGGGAAAAATCCAATCAAACAGAATTGGGTTCCCCATCTGGTGTTACGCCTGGGGAAGGCGGTGGCCAAACTTCCCCCGGTGCCACGGGTTTGTTATGAAGATTCTTACCTGGAACTGTAGAGGTATTGTCAACGGGCGTGTGAGGAAGCATGTCAAACAGCTTCTGACCACATCCAAAGCTGATGCCTTCTGCTTGCTTGAAATCCGGTCCTCTAGGGCGGATAAGATGACTGACTTAGCTTATAATATGGGCTATAATAATCGTTTCTTGGTAGACCCCATCGGGTTTGCTGGAGGTCTTCTGTTGTTTTGGAAACAAGGTCATATTGACCTCGAGGTAGTTAGCCATAATTCTCAGGCCATACACGCCAAAGTTCATTGGCGGCCTGATAATTGCTTTATTACCTTTGCTTATGTTAGACCTAACCTGCTTGCTAAGTGTAGGTTCTGGGATTATTGCAAGTCTCTGGTGAATACTATACGAGAGCCTTGGATGGTCCTTGGAGATTTTAATGATATTGCAGGTAGCGACGAACAATGGGGTAGCGCTAATATCGACTACAACCAACACCAAAGATTCTTGGAAGCCTACGGGAATTGCAACCTTTTAGACCCAGGGGCTGTGGGACCTACCTTCACGTGGCATCGGGTGGTGGGTAATAGAGTGGTACAGATGAGACGTCTCGATAGACTTCTCTGGAACGTTGAGGCCCAGCTAGCTTTTCCTGAGGCGAAAGTTGTGGTGCTACCTCGACTCTATTCCGATCATAACCCCATTATTTTTACGGAAGAAGCAGGGTCCCCTCCTCATAGAAACATACGACCGGTCCGTTTCGAAGCGGCCTGGCTTAACAGGGAGGATTATAAACACATCTGGAGGGAGGCTACCGAAAATGGGATACGGCCGATAGAAGATGTTATAGCAACTGTAACCCGAAAAAGCATCCATTGGAACCGGAATGTTTTCGGTAACATCTTCAAACGAAAGCAGAAATTAATTAACGATATTCAGGTTACCCAAAGTAGAGATGAGTTTGCGGTTTCCCATGCACTGCAACATCGCGAAAAATGCCTCCTTAATGATCTTAACGATGTTCTGGACCAAGAGGAAGCCTTTTGGTTCCAAAAATCTAGAATGGATTGGATCAAGGACGGCGATCGGAATACCCGCTTCTATCACAACGCAGCCATGATTAGGAGAAACAAAAATCGGATCAGATTCCTCAAAATTAACGGGGCTTGGACGGAGGACCACCATTCCCTTAGCAACCACATTACTGACTTTTTTACCTCGCTTTTTTGCAGAGTTGAGACCAGTGGGGCAAGCAATTTAGCACCGGTCGTGGAAAACAATGTTATAAACTCCAATCAGGCTACAAGACTGATCCGTCGTGTCCCCCTGGAAGAAGTCAGAAAAGCAGTTTTTGGCATGAAGAAGTACGGAAGCCCGGGACCGGATGGCATACCGGCGGTTTTCTACCAACATTTCTGGAGCGATGTTGGACCTTCTCTGACTAACATGGTTAACCAGGCGCTCGAAAGCGGTTCGGTTAACAAATCCTTGCTCAAGGCCTTCATGACTCTCATTCCTAAAAAAGACAATCCGGAGACAGCAGCCGACTTCAGACCAATCTCCCTTCTCAATGTGGCGTTCAAAGTGATCTCAAAAGTCCTTGTCAACAGATTACGGCCTATCATGTGCAGGATTATCGGTCCACACCAGAACAGCTTCCTCCCGGGCCGTTCCACTATGGATAATGTTATTCTCACACAGGAAGTGGTCCACACCATGAAAGCTAAGAAAGGTAAAAAGGGTTTTATGATAGTCAAAGTGGACCTTCATAAAGCCTATGATAGTGTCTCCTGGACTTTCCTGGAAGACACTTTGGAAAGATTCGGGTTTCCGAGACCTATCACGGATCTCCTTCTCTTCTCACTTCGAGAAAGCGAAATCTCGATTCTTTGGAATGGTGGTCACCTTCCTTCCTTTAAACCGGGCCGGGGTCTTAGACAAGGGGACCCGTTGGCCCCCTACCTCTTTAATCTTGTTATGGAAAGATTTTCTTATGATATTCAGAGTAAAGTGGTCGCAGGGTTGTGGAAGCCAATAAAAATCTCAAGAGGAGGGCTTGGCGTCTCCCATCTTTTCTTTGCAGATGACCTCATGCTGTTTGGAGAATCCACGGAACGTCAAGCAAAAATTATGACTGATTGTCTCAACGCTTTTAGCGCGGCCTCGGGTCTCAAAGTTAACCTAGCCAAGTCTTCAACCTTCTGCTCGCCCAACGTCAACGCAGATCTTAGAAGCCGGATTAGAGACGTCCTGAATATACCAATTTCTACCGATATGGGATCCTACCTAGGCATTCCTATCCTCCAGAAACGGGTCTCCAGACACACTTTCTCGACGGTGGTGGATAAAATGCGAAAGAAATTATCGACCTGGAAGGCTAGTGCTCTTAGCATGGCAGGCAGGCGTATCCTGGTCCAATCATCGCTTGCTTCGGTTCCTACCTACACCATGCAGTCTTTGGCAATTCCGGTAAGTACTTGTAATGATATTGATAAGGTTTGCAGGAATTTCTTGTGGGGGCATGCTGATAACACGAGAAGGATCCACACGGTGAGCTGGTCAGACGTATGTAGACCTCGTGAGGTGGGAGGATTGGGCCTCAGAAAGGCGCGTGACTTCAACCTTGCGTTCCTAACCAAAATGGCATGGCAACTCTTCACAAATCAAGACAAACTCTGGGTTAAGGCCATGCGGGATAAGTATGTTAAACAGGGCGATTTCCTCAACACTCCGTCATGTGCGAATGGCTGGGTCTTGGGGGTGGCGAAGCATTCTTAAAGGCAGGAATGTTCTTGTTAACGGTTTAAAATGGAGAGTTGGAGACGGAAATAACATCAACTTTTGGAACGACTGGTGGGTCGGAGAGGGCCCGCTAGCCTCCATTGGCGATGGTAATGGACTCAGAGATAATACTAATCCATCTGTGTCTGCTTTTATCACGCCACAAAGATCCTGGGATTTTCCAGCCTTGACTAACGTTCTCCCTACACATGCGATTAACGATGTTAGGGCGGTGCCGCTACCAGTTTCTCCAAATCAGGTAGACTCGCTAACTTGGCCTCATTCAATTTCTGGGCAAGTTTCGGTCTCTTCGGCCTTTACTTTTATTGCAGGTCATAGCGAACTGGAAGACTCTCATTCCTGGATCTGGAAGGTCCCGTGTGTGGAAAGAGTTAAACTCTTTCTATGGAAAATCGCCACAAATGGACTCCTGACCAATGACGAGCGTCGACGTCGGGGGTTAACGGAGGATGCTGCTTGCCCAAGATGTGGTGAGGAAGACGAGACCCTGGATCACCTTCTGCGACGATGCGCTTTTGCGACTCACTGTTGGGAGCTGGTTTCCCCGCCGATGAGTTTCCGAACTAGTTTCCACCTCCCGATTCTAACGTGGTTGGAGAAATTCTGTTCGAGTAACCATGAGGGAAACCACGATGGAACGTGGAAGATCATCTTCCCTTATGTCTTGTGGAATATGTGGAAGGCCCGAAACAATCAAGTCTTCAACAACGTATTCTCCACGGCGAATGACACGGTGAAAAAAGCGGGTTTAGAAGCGATAGGGGCTCACTGCTACCTTCTAAAACGTGCTGGTCCTTTACATGCAAGACAACTCTGGATCTCTTGGTCTCCACCACATTCCGGCTATGTTAAATTAAATACGGATGGCGCAAGAAAAGCTAGCTCAGGTTTAGCTAGTGCAGGAGGATTAATTAGAGATTACAGAGGCACCTGGCTGGTGGGTTTTACGGCAAACCTGGGTAATACAACGAGCTATAGAGCGGAACTTTGGGGCTTGCGTGAGGGATTAATCATCGCCAGAAATCGCGGGATTACCCACCTAGTCGCGGAATCGGACTCAGAGGCCGTGGTTAAAGTGCTAGATAAAGACCCTGGTGGCGATTACTTTGACTCCACTTTGGTCGCGGACTGCAAATCACTTATGCGGCAATTCCAAGACATCACGATCAGCCATGTGCTCCGCGAAGGGAATCGCTGCGCTGACCTCCTAGCAAACCTCGGACAAACTGCTACATGGGGAACCAACCTGTTAGATGAACCGCCGGACGGACTGCAGGAGATGTTGGTCTATGATATGCATTGTATTGCCACAAGCCGATGGCGTTAGTTTCGGGGGACTCTCGGAGTCCCCTTCCCCCACCAAAAAAAAAATAACCAAATTAACAATTTATACGATTAAATAGTTGAAAGATTCCTTCAAAAAAAATATATATAGTTGAAAGATAAATGTGACATTATATTTGGTTGGAGACTTTTACATCCTAGTATGAATTTTGATAATCATTATCATGTTTGTTTGTCTATTTTTATTATTCTACCATTGGATTTAAATCCTTTAGTAATTATAAGCTCATTAGCTTTTTACGTATTCATCTACTTTTGAACAATTAAATTAAAAATAAGATAGAAAAAAAAAGAAGGTCATCTTCCATGCATTAAATATATAATTTTTTAATATATATAAACACACACACATGCCCCCGCGCGCGCACACACATATATATATATATACTTATTTATTTTTATTTTAATTAATAAATTATTTATTAGTTTTGATTTTAATTTCTATTTTTCTTACTGCCAAACAAAATGACTCATTCTACTTAAAGTTATTACATTACCAACCAAGTATTTAATTCTCATTACCATTTCGATTCGAATATTCGAACCAAACCCATCCAAAAATTAAATTTGTAAGTCGGTAATAATTGAGCCAAGAATTGCCTAAATTGCAACATGAATGGTAATTATCATAAGAAGAAGAGAAAAAAGACAGAATGTCGAAAACAAATGTCCAGATCAGCCATACCCAACAAATACTCACTTGTGTGGCCATCATTCCTCTATTAGCCAATCCACAAGATTTCCCTCCCATTTCATTATCCCCAACACAACACAACACTGCTTATATAACTCTAACGCACCCCTCCCGTTCTTTCCTCCCCAAAGCCAAGTTGTGAGTTATCTCAGTCAGTCTTCCAGTGATCATAGCCGCTTCAGGAAAATGGCTGCCACTGTCTCCACCATTGGAGCTGTCAACAAGTCATTGGTACTGTGTTTCTGTCGCCCCCTTAATTGGGTCAACATACATACATGTTTATTCTACTTTTCTCTGCATTTGTTGTTTTCTTTTATCTTTGCTCTCTGCTGTTATCATCATCGTAGATGCCAACTTTCTATGGTTACGGAGTAATTCTGGTTTGTTTTCGTGTTTGCTGTTCCTGTCTCTGAGGCTTTTCATCAATTTTGCACAGCAACAGATGTCAAATTCCTTGCCTTAGCTTGCCTTCTCAGTTGGTAGATGTTACTTGGTATTTTACAAACCTAGCTAACTATGGCAAGCCTTGATGATATTATGGATATTATTAGTTCAAAATCCACAATAGAAGTTCATTTTCTGTACAAGTAGCAATAAATTATTCTTGGAGGGGTGAATGGCCAAGTACAGCACCCCGGTGGCTAGGAAACTGTTGGGCGGAGGCCTGACCGGCTAAGTCTAGCACATGCCTCTCGAAAATATGGCAGTATAAGGAAATAAAGTTGCGTGTTTGCTATTAGCTAGCTATACCTTTTGGCGTGGTGAAAGGCCAAATTTAGGATCCAGTGTCTAGGGGATTGTTGGGCGGAGGCCTAAAAGGCCAAGACCAGCACTGCACCCTGCATCTTTTGAAAATGCGGCAGTACAAGGAAAAAAAATTGCTCTTTCGCTACTAGCTATAGTTTTTGGTGTAATAAGTATTTGATCTTAACACTCATAATGAATATCTTACCTAGTAAGATAAGACAGGAAATTAGAGGTGAATATTTTGGTCATCAGTATGTATAATGCTAGCTATTTTACTTGGTTACTAGCTTGAATTTGAATGTTTAGATTTTATTGCAAATGGTATGTGTATATTTTGGAAGAGGAATCAAAGAAGTTGTATAGTGGCTTTTTATGGTTCTGAATAAAAAGAGAATCTGATATTGCAGTTGAGTTTGAACAATGGGAATGTGGGGAGTTCAGTTCCCAGCAGTGGTTTCTTCGGGAAGGGCTTAAAGAAAACCGGTGGGCACAGAGTTGCAATGCCGAAGATCTCAAACAGCAGGCAAATGAGGGTAGCAGCCGAGGCGCCCGAGGCAGCTGAGCCCGAGATTGATGAGCAGAAACAGACCAATCAGGACAGGTGGAAGGGGCTTGTAGAGGACATCTCTGATGATCAGCAGGATATCACCAGGGGAAAGGGACTTGTTGACACTCTCTTCCAGGCTCCTATGGGTACCGGCACTCACCATGCTGTCCTTAGCTCTTATGAGTACATTAGCCAGGGCCTTCGCGAGTAAGTTTTCCATATCGTACTTGTTGATTTGCAGCAATTCACTAGTTTAAGTAGAAAATGACATTACTGTTTGGGATTTTGATTTAACAGCAATTCACTAGTTTAAGTAGAAAATGACATTACTGTTTGGGATTTTGATTTAACAGCAATTCACTAGTTTAAGTGGAAAATGACATTACTGTTTGGGATTTTGGTTTCAGATACAATATTGATAACACATTGGATGGATTTTACATTGCCCCAGCTTTCATGGACAAGCTTGTTGTCCATATCACCAAGAACTTCTTGAAACTGCCCAACATTAAGGTTAATTATATTTGTGTGTATAGAAACACAGCTCATTGATTGTATTCTGTTCTTGACTACTATACGTAAAACAATTATAGTTAATGGTTTTGATCGAGAAACCTTGGTTTCGTCTTGTAGATTCCTCTCATCTTGGGTGTTTGGGGAGGCAAAGGTCAAGGGAAGTCTTTCCAGTGTGAGCTTGTGTTCCGGAAAATGGGAATCAAGTGAGTACTAGCTAGCTAGCTGCTTCACCTCATTTTTTTTTTTTTGAGTACCACTGACTCAGTNCCGGTGGGCACAGAGTTGCAATGCCGAAGATCTCAAACAGCAGGCAAATGAGGGTAGCAGCCGAGGCGCCCGAGGCAGCTGAGCCCGAGATTGATGAGCAGAAACAGACCAATCAGGACAGGTGGAAGGGGCTTGTAGAGGACATCTCTGATGATCAGCAGGATATCACCAGGGGAAAGGGACTTGTTGACACTCTCTTCCAGGCTCCTATGGGTACCGGCACTCACCATGCTGTCCTTAGCTCTTATGAGTACATTAGCCAGGGCCTTCGCGAGTAAGTTTTCCATATCGTACTTGTTGATTTGCAGCAATTCACTAGTTTAAGTAGAAAATGACATTACTGTTTGGGATTTTGATTTAACAGCAATTCACTAGTTTAAGTAGAAAATGACATTACTGTTTGGGATTTTGATTTAACAGCAATTCACTAGTTTAAGTGGAAAATGACATTACTGTTTGGGATTTTGGTTTCAGATACAATATTGATAACACATTGGATGGATTTTACATTGCCCCAGCTTTCATGGACAAGCTTGTTGTCCATATCACCAAGAACTTCTTGAAACTGCCCAACATTAAGGTTAATTATATTTGTGTGTATAGAAACACAGCTCATTGATTGTATTCTGTTCTTGACTACTATACGTAAAACAATTATAGTTAATGGTTTTGATCGAGAAACCTTGGTTTCGTCTTGTAGATTCCTCTCATCTTGGGTGTTTGGGGAGGCAAAGGTCAAGGGAAGTCTTTCCAGTGTGAGCTTGTGTTCCGGAAAATGGGAATCAAGTGAGTACTAGCTAGCTAGCTGCTTCACCTCATTTTTTTTTTTTTGAGTACCACTGACTCAGTTACAATGTTCATAACTACTTTCTCAACCTACTAAAGCACAAAGAGTTAGTGGCTCGAACCCACCCCTTCCTATGAGAATGCAATCAGGTGCCACTTCATTTAATTTGGGGAAAATAATCAAATACATTCTTAAACTTTATATGATAAGTCAGTTAGTCCCTAAACTTTTGAAGGTTACAATTAAACACATTAACATATTAATTTAGTATATGAAGACCCAAAAACCAGTTAGTGACCTGCAATAGGAGGTCACTAGTGCACCGATGGAGCTCCATCGATGTTCTGACGACCTCCAGGAGAAAACCGGCGGCGACGGCATGACTAGCAGGTCGCCGTCGAAAAAGGCTACTAAATTGGTGTTATCTCCATCGACCGGAAAAGGCCACCAAATTGGTCGCCTTCTCCGTCGTTGGAGATAGCAACCAAACTGGTCGCGAAGGTGACTAAAACAGTCTGAGAAGGCGACTAGTTGATCACCATCTCCATCAACCGAAAAAGGCGACCAAAATGGTCCGAGAAAGCGACCAGTTAGTCACCATCTCCACCGACGGGAGAAGGCGACCAGTTGGTCGCCTTCTCCCTCGCTTTTTGCACGCTAGCATGCCAATTTATATTGGTTGTTGTTTGAAATTGTCAGCCCAATCATGATGAGTGCTGGAGAACTGGAAAGTGGGAACGCTGGTGAGCCAGCAAAGTTGATTAGGCAAAGGTACCGTGAGGCAGCAGAAATCATCCGAAAGGGGAACATGTGCGTTCTCTTCATCAATGATCTCGACGCAGGAGCTGGAAGAATGGGTGGGACTACCCAATACACTGTCAACAACCAGATGGTGAATGCCACACTTATGAACATTGCTGATAACCCAACCAATGTCCAGCTCCCCGGCATGTACAACAAGCAGGAGAATGCCCGCGTCCCCATCATAGTCACCGGCAATGACTTCTCCACCCTCTACGCTCCTCTCATCCGTGACGGCCGTATGGAGAAGTTCTACTGGGCACCTACCCGGGAGGACAGAATCGGTGTTTGCAAGGGTATCTTCCGCACTGACGGTGTACCAGATGAGCATGTTGTTAAGCTCGTTGACACCTTCCCCGGACAATCAATTGGTATGTACTTAGCTTTCACATTCAATTCTCATCCTTCCTTTAAACTTCAATTTTACTTGAGACAAAACTTATGGCAGAGTCCCGTAACGGGCCAAGTCTTCATCCTAACAATTGGTGTCTAGGAAATTGTTTGGGGGAGGTCCATAAAGGACCAAGTCAAGTACCCTACTACTTGAAAATGTGATGGCAGCACAAGAAAATGTGCTCTTCACTACTTGCTATAGCTTTTGGCCTTGTGGTAAACGCTTGATCCTAATAAGTGGTATCAGCAAAAATGTATAGTTAATTATAAGACTGGTAGATGTATTGTTGGGCGGAGGTTGGTAAAAGGTCAAGAAGTCCAGCACCCTCCTCTCAAAATGTGATGGCAGTATAAGAAAATAAAGTTGCGTCTTCGCTACTATCTATAACTTTTGGGGTAGTGATAAGCACTTGATCCTAATAAGTGGTATCAGCAAAAACTGTACAAAGACCGACAGGTGGATTGTTGGACGGATGCCAGTAAAGGGTCAAGTCCAGCACCCTACTTCTTGAAAATGTGATAGCGGTATAAAGAAATAAAGTTACGCATTTACTACTAGCTATAGCTTTTGGCGTAGTGACAAGCGCTTGATCCTAACAAGTTGTACGTATCAGCAAAAATGTATAGTTAATTATAAGACTGATAGGTGGATTGTTGGGCGGAGGTGAGTAAAAGGGTCAAGTAAAGACCGGCAGGTGGATTGTTGGGACGAGACCAGTAAAGGTCCAAGTCCAGCACCCTACTTCTTGAAAATGTGATAGCGGTATAAAGAAATAAAGTTACACATTTACTACTGGCTATAGCGCTTGATCCTAAGAAAAACATATAGATAATTGGTTTATTCAATATAATAATCTTTGTTTTATTTGAGTGGTCTGCAGATTTCTTTGGTGCCCTGAGAGCAAGAGTGTACGATGATGAAGTGAGGAAGTTCATTGCATCCATTGGGGTAGATGCAGTGAATGAAAGACTGCTGAACTCTAGGGACGGCCCACCCAAATTCGACCAGCCAAAGATGACAATTGAGAAGCTGCTTCAATATGGATACATGCTTGTACAAGAACAAGAGAATGTTAAGAGAGTTCAATTAGCCGACAAGTACCTCAAAGAGGCTGCCCTTGGAGATGCAAACGAAGATGCAATCAAGAATGGAAACTTCTATGGTAATAATCTATAAATTAGCACACCGTTTTGCACTACATTTACATGCATACATTTTAACATCTGTTGTGAAGAGATTGTTTGTTTCTTAAAAGTTGTTTGCTGGTCGGATAATGCAGGACAAGGAGCCCAGAGTGGTAATCTTAAGGTTCCTGAAGGCTGCACTGATCCTCAAGCAACAAACTTTGATCCTACCGCTAGGAGCGATGATGGAACCTGCACGTACCAGGTTTAAGGTTACGACATCTGCAAAAGCGTTTGTTAGAACCCAAGATGTCAGACTGAAATATTATTCAGCGGACACAAGAGTATAATGTTTTGTATCAATTGTTCATCTATCGATTACTTTTCATAACATTTACTCTCCGGGTGTGGGACCTAAGGGCTAAATATTTCTGTCTTTTATGACAAAAGAGTATATTTGATAAAGATATTTCTTTTTTTTTTGGAATTTTTTCATAATTCAAGAATCTATGCACCTTTCTACCGTCTTTGGTGGCATGGACAGTTTTATTGCCACGTTTTTATTCACAAAAAAAAAAAAAAAAAAAAAAAAAAAAAAAACATATTCTCCTTTAGCCATTTCCTATTTAGGAAATAAGGAAACTAATTTCCCATATACCATTTCCTAATTTGTTTTTTGCCGTGTGTTTTATGCATGCATGAAGAGCCTATTTATAAGCAAATAAACACATGGCAATTGTTTGTTCAAAAAAAAAAAAAAAACATGGCAATTTAAGAAGTTAAATGCCAACTGCATTTGGATAAGAAAATTTCGAACATTTGAAAACAAATTTAAAGGATAAATCACTCTTATCCTCTGAGGAATTGCTACATGGAGTATATTATGTTTAAGACATATATAATTTTCTTAATTTTGGACAATTAACTATGCCCCAAATTTGGTCCAATTAGTATGTCTAAATTGGATTTAATGGACTAATTAATAAAGTGTTTGCATATTTTTTAAATAATAATAATAATAATAATAATGCCTCAATGATATACAAGATCAAACAAGCAACTAACACACATCAGAAAACACAACTTCTCTATTGCAATGTATTATATGTCCATACATATCTCACTGGAGTTCAAATCTATGACTTCCTATTTAAAAGAGTTACAGATTGTGTCATTAAACTACAAGCTATTTGGCTATCAAAAGATAACTTAATCAAAGCAAAACTCACTTTATGAAATTCGATCTATAAAATCATCAATAGAAAGGAGTCCTACAAATCAAAACCAAAAACAAGAAGCTAACCATCTACAACTAGAATACTAGAGTCCTAAGAGACACTAATTAGTGAGTAGTTGTTAAAGGCATTATGCAAGGCAGAAAGTGTGGTGATTAGATTAGCATCAAATTAATTATTTAACTAAAAGGCCAACAACCTTACTTTGTCAAAACTCAAAAGAATAGTCATCCCAAAACAAAGCAAATGTGAAATGACTTTCTTTTGCCATATGCTTTTCCGTTTAATATGTGAACAGGAAGACCTCCCGGTCAAGCTAGAATTTCATTTTTTAGGAGAATAATTTTAATTAAAAATTTTGATCTCGTTATTTGTAGGCAATTTAATTCACATAATATAGAAGTTGATATAACGATTTATTGTAGTTGAAATTACATGTCATTAACTAATTAATTAGTTTATATGTATATAGACTTAAGATACCAAGAGAACACACCCAAAAAAAATCTAAGAACTAATTTCAGCCTTACATCTGTAAAAATCAGATGGATCATATCATATCAGATTAAAACAAAAGTAGTGGTATTTTTGTACTTATTGTGAATTTCACTTTGCAAACTTGAACACTTAAATATGCAAACCTAGATAAATTTTTTTTAAAAAAAAATCAATGAAAACTAAATTATAAATCTAAACCATAAATGCTAGAACCTAAGCAGTAAAAAGTGAACCATTTATCCAAATAAAATAAAAAAAACTCAGTCATAAACTCTAAAATTGAAACTTAAGTACAATGCAATTTCGCATTTTTGCAAGTGTAATCTTTTAATGCTAAATGTGCAATATGTTAATACTAAATGTGCAAACTTAGAAAATTCTGAGAAGTGTATATTTAATTAGTGTTCAAGTTTGCATAGTAAGGTTGGTAATAATTACAAAATTATTGCCACATTTTTTGATAAATCTAATTTGATCAGTCCGATTTTTTCAGATATAAGGTTGAGATTTGTTTTTAGTTTTCTCCTAAGGACTAGGTTGTTCTCATATGATCTAATATACACACACACGCGCGCGCGCGCACACACACACACACATATTAAGGCAAGATCTGATGCAGGTACTGCTTCTAATGCGGTCGTGCGACTTTGCACCACTATGTATGCAAAAATGCACCAGGATTTGGTACATTTACAAATGCACCGTACCACTCATCACTCAGCACCACCTAGTTTGTAAAATACACCACACCCTGGTGCATTTCTGGACATGTGGTGGTACATTTGTGCATACATAGTGGTGCAAAGTTGCACAATCGCACGGGAAGCAGTAGCCGCATATGAACCAACTTTTATATATATATATATATACGGATCAAGTGAGACGAACCACATGCCTAGGAAAGGAATGTAAACCCAACGCAACTATCCATCTGTCCAGATCTAACGGATCAGAAACACTGTTGTTTTAAAAAAAAAATACGGTGGCATTTTCGTAAATAATTTATCTTTGAAGTGCAAGTAATTGTGTTAAAAGTACCAGTAATAGTTTCATGAAGTACACCTAAGTGCAAGTAAACGTGTTAAAAGTGCAAAAAATAATGTACACCGATCATTAATATTAAGTGCATGTAATTGCGTTATCATTAGCTGCGTTAAACGTTATTATTAAGTGCACCAATGTGAATGACGTTATCATTAGGTGCACAAATGTGAAAAAGTAAATTACTTGCACTATTAAATGAAAATGGTTGCACTTTTAAATGATTTTACTTGCACACTTATATCAGTTACTTGCACTTTTAACACATGTTACTTGTACCAAAGTTTGAGTTATTTACAAAAATTTCACCGTGTCTGTTTTTTTTTTTAAATTACATATAATTTGTTAGATTTGGACAGATGGACGGCTGCAATTGGTTCTCATTTCTCTCTTGGGCACGTGTTCTCAAAGCGCGCAACTATTATATATATGTGTGTGTGTGTGAGAAATCGTAAGGATGGGAGAAATACAAAAGCAAATAAACTAACTACACCTATTTACAACTCTTCAAAGTAGGGGAGGGCCAAAGTGGTCTTCAAACAAGAGCTACGTGGCGGCCAGGGAAACAGTGCATTTCCTTCCCAAAACGTAGAGACATCTTTGCAAGGAAATGTGCCGCTGACATATACGTAGTGACTTATAATAGTATGTAATAGCATTGGAAAAAAAATGAAAAATAAAAGAAATATCTTAAAAAATGGTACCAGCCTTAGTTACTTTGCAAATTGACTCAAGTCTTCGCTCCAATACTTTCCAAAAGTTGTCTTAAGAAAGACTCTTTGCTAGTCTTCGTCTTTTTTTTTTCTTTTTTTTTTCTTTTGATTTTTTGAAGAAATCGATTGATCATATGAGCGATTGTGTATAACAACAACAATAATATTAATTGATGATTTTTAATGGATCAAACTTACCATAAAGTAGAGTTAATGTAGTTAGGATAATGTGTAAAAATGTAAAATAGTATTAAATTAATGTGGCACAAGACCACCAAACCGGACTCTCTTGTTTCTAAACTATTCAAAGCTCGCTACTTCCCCGTGGAAATTTTCTTCAAGCCGTGATTGGATCCAATCCTAGCTTCTGTTGGCGCTCCATTTTAGCTGCTCAAGATCTTCGAATTGAAGGATGTGGTATTCGTATTGGAGATGAAAATTCCACTAACATTTTCAATCATCCTTGGATGCCCGATACTACTAATCATTTTGTTACCTCAAATGTTGCAGAACCACAGGTTATAGAAAGAGTTGTTGAGCTCATTGACCTTGCTACAAGTGACTGGAACACTCAACTTATAGATGAGCATTTCAATTCTCGTGATGGTGGGCTTATGATGCAAATACCTGTTGATGGGGGATAGACTAAGGCTCAGAACTTGAAGCTCGACGTAGGTGCAAAGGAACAGTGATGACACGACGGAGGTCGGTTGATGATCGGTCGGTCGGTAGGCCGAAGGATCGTTGAGAAGGTGACAAGGCAGCTGAAGATCTTAGACTGAGAGTGATTGAACATAACTATTGAAACAATTAATTACCATGGAGGGAAGATCGAGCCAAAGAAATAAGGAAAGGATGAGTCGGACCGGACCGACCTAGAAGGGGCTGAGGTAAGAAAGGCAGTGTAAGAAAGACAGTGCAGGAGGGGCGGGGAGACAGGCCGATACAGAAGTTTCCTAAAGAGTTTGGCGGTGGAAGGCAGGAGGTACGGAAGGAAGGTCGAGATAGATTAGGAAAATACCTAAAATGTAATAAGGAAAGAGTTTTAAAGTAGTTTCGAAGTTTCCTAAGGGAGAAAACCCTCCTAGCTTGTATAAATAGGGGTTTTAGGTCTCAAGAGAGGGACAAGCAATCTAGCACACTTATAGGCAACTTATTGTATTCAAACTTTCAAAGGCGATTAAGCAATCCTAAGAGGGTCGAAAGGTTACTCTAATTTTCTGGCAACGTTGAGTCAATTTTTCGGTGGTGTTGGCTTGCCGTTTGACCCTTCCGTGGGAGATAAAACCAACACATGTGTCTGTTAATCACCCCGATCAGTGGTATTGGAGGAATGATCTAAAGGGGCTTTATTTTGTACGAAATGGGTACAGAAAGCTGGCTGGTGAAGCTTTGCAACCTGACTGATGCAACTTCAAGGCTTGGAACCAACTATGGAGACTAAAAATCCCTCCAAAAATTAGGAATTTCATATGGCGTTGTGCCTGTAACATTCTACCTGTTAGGGCATCCCTCTTACGGAGAAGAGTTGAAGTCTCCCCACACTGCCCCTCAGTCATCAAGATATGGAGTCCATGTCACATTTATTTTTGGATTGTGATTATACTAAACCCGCCTCTCTGGAATGATAGTGGCATTCCTTTGCATATTTCTTAGGATAATTTTGAGGGTTGGCTATCCCATGCCATTAAATCTGATGATGGAGCTCAAGTTAGGGGTATCATTGCTATTCTATGGACTGTTTGGAAAAGCATGAATGATTGTATTTAAAATGATTGGCAGTGTTGGTATGATCTTCAAAAGGTAAATAATTCTCCAATCTCTCCTCATACTACTCAAGATACTCACGTTATGGATGCTAGTTGGGTTTTTCGCAAGGTTGATGCATCGGTCACAGCAAATTTTGCCTCTTTTGATGCAGTTTGTCAAATTTCAGTCAGATTGCCAACAAATTTGTCATATTTTCAATGACTCTTCTCATGAATTATCGTATAATAGTACTATGATTAGGGATAGTGATTTTATTTCCTCTAATTTCCAGGCTTTTGCCGACACATCAATAGAATAGTGAATGTGCTTTCACTTGATTAATCGATTTTGGTTCCTTAAAAAAAAAATAGCACAAAACCCTTGGAATGAAGTATTTGGACTACAGTGAAATAATAATAACAAAATGATAAACCTAGGCCCAATGGCTTAGTACACTAGCCCATTGTCTGACTAACTGACTAGCATAGAAGTCAGTTAGGGGTCGCCAACCAACAAGACAGACTACACTACGGACTAGGTGAAAAAGTCAAAGCGAAGAAGGTTGAAGGAGAAGTGCCTTATACTATTCCTAAAGTTGTAGGTCGTAGGAAAACAAGTAGACCAGAGTGCTCAACCATCCATTAATGTATGTCTGTCTTGCTTAGTGCAAAAATTTCCTACCAAACCATCATCTATGCAACACATTGCAAGACACGCCCAAGGACCACACATTAACCAACCTCATAGCCGACCTACCTCACTCGAATTGAATGTGCTATCCACCGATCAGATCGACCTGGCTATTCGCCATGATCGACTATTCCTAGTGAAAGTCGACTAGACGGTGGAAGATGGCCTTGTTGGTTGGGCGAGGGGTTGACGCAAACAACTTACCCCAAGCTAGTCTGCGATTGGTGGGTGTTGGTTTGTAGTGGCAAGTCATCATTCACCACACCATTAGCTAAACCAAGGGTCGGCGTTGGGGGTGCCAACCGGCAAACCACCTTCACATTCCTTGGTATTTTTCTAGTGTTTACTCTAGCCATGCCACCAAAACACACCCTTAGACCATTTCTATGCTTGTCAAACACACCCTTACCTTCAATGCTCATATATATGTAGCCACCCTTAGCGGTAAGCTGTAATTAGTTGCGGTTGGCGGGGGTAAGCAACGACTGTCTGCATCTATGGCTGGGTGTCGGGACGTTAGCGAGCGCCTCTACTTGTGTGACCAACTGAAAAATCACATCAACCATCTTGTCCACCAAAATTGACTCTATTTTCCTACACATTTGCCAAAAACTCCTTAAGTATGTTCCTTTCCTAGGCTTTGCCCTATGACACCTAATACTTTATGTCTTATTGCACTTTGACCCCAAACTTTTCATCGACTTTTTACTCCATCATTCTAGTATTTACACCTCAGGTCCATAACTCTACTTCTCAGTCCAATTCACACCGCAACTTTCTTTTCTTCCAATTTAAGTACGTATTAAAAACCTTGCCCATGAGCCCGGCTATTTCCTAGACCCAATTCATTCAAGGACCCCAAGTCTTTGTACGTAGGACCATGCCCACAGCTCCATGACTAGTAATAATAATAACAAAAATAACAATAATAATAATAATAATAATAATAATAATAATAATAATAATTAAAAAATAACATATTACTCCAAAACATCAATGCATAAGAGATCGATAGTTATAAATGTTTATATGGAGTAAACCTAAAGTAAATATAATAAAATTATTTTTTTTGAGCGACAAAAAAAATTCATAACGATCTTATTGAGTTATTGTTACTAATTAAGGTAATAGTCCAACTAACTTGGTTGGCTTCAGCATATAATTGTTTGGTTGAAATTAGAATCGTAAGGAATAATGAGTATAAAGACTAAAATATCCTTATACAATGATAATGATAATAAAAGTAATAAGGACAAAATTATCCAACCATTTGATACTTTCTTTACAATTCCATAGAAAACAAAATACTCTCCCCAAAAAAATTATTTTCCTCAAAACTAAGAAAACTTTTTCCCTGATTTTTTTTTCCATAAACCAAACATACTCTCATTTTATGAGTAAACTACATTAGACCCACTTCATTACTTTCCCAAAAGAAGGTCGTCCATTCGCAATAAAGCAAAAGAATGACTTAATTGTTTTTCCAGGTGCGTTATGCTTTTTCTGCCTTTGTTCAAACGGCAATTGTGTACCCATTTAACTATAATCGTCCGATGCATACGTCTCTGCCCCACTAGCATAGATAAATACTATGAATTTGCCAAGAATTAGGCAGCAACCCAACTAGTCTTTCGCCATGTTTGTCACCTGGCTACTGATCTCTGCTACTCTGTTAGGCTTCGTGGCCGCCGACAATGGTGGATTCACTTACAATGGGTTCCACTCTGCCAATCTGAGCCTAGACGGATCAGCAGAGATTACCCCTAATGGCCTATTGAAGCTAACAAAAGCCACTCGCTTGCTACAAGGCCACGCCTTCTATCCCTTCCCAATAGATTTCAAGACTTCCCCCAATGACTCTGTTCTCTCTTTCTCCACAAACTTTGTGTTCGCTATTGTGCCCGAGGGTCCCATGTTGAATGGCCATGGCATCACGTTTGCCATCACGCCGGCGAGGGGCGCTCCCGGTGCACGGCCGAGCATATATCTCGGCCTGTTTAATGACTCCAACAATGGTAACGATACCAATCACGTCGTGGCGGTGGAGTTCGATACTCTCCAGAGTATAGAATTCAACGATATAGATGATAACCATGTGGGGATCGACGTCAATGGGCTCACATCTTTGGTGTCCAAATCCGCGAGCTATTATGACGGCAAAAGTGATTCCTTTCGGAATTTGAGTCTTGTGAGTGGAAAACCAACAAAAGTTTGGATAGAGTATGATGGGAAGGCTAAGCAAATGGATGTCACAATTGCTCCCCTGAATTCTGGCAAGCCAAACCGGCCGATTTTGTCTTTGCGCCGTGACCTATCAACGGTCCTACACGAGACAATGTTTATTGGTTTCACATCCTCCACGGGGACGCCGGCTATTTCGACGCATTATATTCTGGGCTGGAGTTTCACCATGAATGGCAGCGCTCAAGAAATTGACACCTCTAAGCTTCCCAGGCTTCCCCGCATTGGGCCTAAGAAGAAATCTAGCCTTCTGGTGATTGGTATGCCTATCATTTTCACAGTTTCGCTAATGGTACTTGTTTTGGGATTGGCTTATTGTGCATTGAGGAAAAGGATGTTCAAAGAGTTGCTTGAGGATTGGGAGCTCGAGTATGGGCCTCATAGGTTCAAGTACAAAGAATTGTACACCGCAACCAATGGGTTTTCGGAAAAGGAGGTTTTGGGTGCAGGGGGGTTTGGTAGAGTCTACAAAGGAACACTGCATAGCTCAAGAAGAGAGATTGCTGTAAAGAAAGTTTTTCATGAAACAAGGAATGGGTTGAGGGCTTTCATTACTGAAGTTGTTAGTTTGGGGCAACTTTGTCATAGGAATTTAGTTCCTCTTCTGGGCTATTGTAGGCGTAAAGGGGAGTTGCTGTTGGTTTATGAGTACATGTCTAATGGAAGTCTAGACAAGTATTTGTACGGCGAACCGAAATGTTCCCTGCCCTGGAGGCAAAGATTTCAAGTGATCAAAGGGGTGGCATCAGCGCTGGTTTATCTTCATGAAGAGTGGGAGCAGTTAGTGGTTCATCGGGATATAAAGGCCAGTAATGTTTTGTTAGATAGTGAATGGAACGGAAGGCTAGGAGATTTCGGGTTAGCCAAATTGTACGACCATGGAACAGATCCTCAAACTACACATATAGTCGGAACTCTGGGGTACCTTGCCCCAGAACACATTAGAACAGGCAAGGGCACAACGTACACAGACGTTTTCGCCTTCGGGGCATTCTTACTCGAAGTTGCGTGTGGTAGAAGGCCTATAGAGCCGAAAGGGCCGAGCGAGAATTTTGTTTTGGTAGAATGGGTATTCTCTTGTTGGAACAAAGGTGAAATTCTAAATGTTGTTGATCCTAAGCTGAGGATGGATTATGTTGCGGAAGAAGCTGAGTTGGTTTTAAAGCTTGGGCTATTGTGTTCTCTATTGGAACCAACATTTAGGCCGAGCATGCGACAAGTTGTGTTGTACTTGGAAGGCTCTATGGCTCCACCGGAGTTATCAGCCCTCAATCTCTCCACGGCAGGACTAACCATTCCTCAAACTAGCGGCTTTGATGGTTTTGTTGGGTCATCAGCTTCGTTTTCTGGGTGCAAGTCATGCTCATATTGTACCTCAGTTGAAAACTCTGTTCTTTCTGGAGGTCGATGATTTGATAGAGTTGTAGTAAACTTTTTTGCTTGTTAGTCTAAAGTCTTGTGGTGTATTTGATAATTTGATGCAATCATTATACATCGATCATTGTCCACTTTACAATGTATGATATTAACAATTTTCTTGATGTTGTGGTCTAGTGGCACCCGGTGTCCCGGTTTACACTCCCATATTGACTCTTTATGCTTCAGTAGGCTTCAGTAGGTTGAAAAAGTAGCTATGAACAGATACTACATTGTAACAGAGTCAGTAGTACTAAAAAAAAAACAAGTTTTCCATTTACTTTTGATAAAATACTTATGACAAGAAGATAAAAGGATGTATTCTCAGGCGACTTTTTATTTGAATGGTGATGGCTGTATTTGTGAATTGAAATTTGCTGTATTTGTGTCCTTAGCCTATTAGCTCTCTTGTAAGTTGTAACAGCTAAATGCCATCTTAGTCTATAAATACAACATACATGTACGACAAAAGTGGTCAACATTTTGCTAAACTTAATACCCATTGTAATTGGCTCGCCCATAATCACCAACAATCTTTGCTTCTTCCATTACTCTGCAATTTACCTTTGTGATTATAATCTTGCACTTACCTTACAATTTATGTTGGAATTGTAGTTCAATAAACACTGACATATTATACTTACTTTCTTATATTTTTCTTTCATCATCTCTGTCCATTAGAGAAAAGAGAAGGAAAATTTTACTCCTCTTGATTGGAGATGTATTGCAGATAGTGTATCAGACTTGTAAGTTTGGACTGTTTTATTATCATTATAACCTGTGACCTCTCACTTAAGTCACTTAGGAAGGCCACAGCTACCTCTCACTTAGGTCACTTAGGAAGGCCACAGCTATGCCGCTTGACCACAAAGTTTTGGCATGCATTAGTTTTTTATTTATACAATTTACTAATTTATAATATAATTTTTTAATTATATATATCGATACACACTGGCAGACGGTCTAAAAAGCACTCAGCCCAGCGATAGTCCTCTTCTGATATGTTGTGCTGAGATTCTCATATATATACTCCGTGTATGTTCTCTGAAGTTGTCGTTTTCAGGGGAATAGAGTTAAGCTTTAATGGCCTTACTTTCATGTGCTTGGACTACATGGTTTATTGAATATCCATTTAGTTGCCTTTTCAAATCATTTTTAAATTGGGGTTCTCATGTTTTTTATTATGGTTTAAATGGTAGAGCTTATTTTATCAAATGATTGAGATTATGCCAAAGATTTTGTCATCGAGCTCTAATTTTCAATCATCTCAATGGAAAAGGGTCATTGGGACACGCCTAATTCAATTCAATATAATATGCAAACATCCGCCAAGCTAGGGGCTTGGGTACCAACACAACATTGGCCAACCAAGTCAGGTATTCAACTTCTCGAATCGGGTCTGTTTTAGTTGGGTGGCTACTTCTCTTTTCGCAAACTCACGGCACTTAGCCGCCAAATATCTCTTCTTTTGCACTACTGATCGGACAACCAAATTGACCACTAACCAATGGGTGATGATCGCCCAGTTGACGCCAGGCATATCCTCTAGGACCTAAGCGAATATAATCTTATATTTTCTCAAAAGCTTTACACTATTTCCTTAACCTCGCCAAGCAACCGTAGACCTACGCCAGGCATATCCTCTAAGGTTGATTTCCATGGGTAGGACAATGCACCTTCCTAACTTGATGGAATTGCCAATAAACCTGACCGGGGGAGGGGTGGGGGGTCCTAACCATTTGCAACTTTGCCAGTGGAGTACTAAATAAATGTATATCATATGTATTTTCGTTCACTTTATAGTAGGTTCATAATGTTCTTTCTATATGTTCATAAAAACAAGATTAATGTATACAAATGGTACACTTAAGTAATGATTGTCTTTATGTAACAATTGGTTTAGATTTTTAAAGAAATAAAAAATATTATCAATATGGGTGTCATTTAAAAAATCTTAATTAAAACTTTTTAATGATATATTTTTTATACATTAATTTTATTTCTAAAAAAAGAAAGAGACAAAAATAAATTTAAGTTAAAAAAAAGTATTAAGAAAAAAAATAAGAATGTGCTAGATGCATATAGCAACAATGTATTATGGTCCAGGATATAACTATTATAATTTTGTGATCTAAAAGCGTTAAAAGAGTATTAAGGTATTCACATTCATATACTGAGTAATTAAATGTACAATTAGTCACTATTCATTCTCGATCCATCCATGCAAATCTTTCTCTTTCAAAAATGATCCAACTTTCATATTTATTTAAAAATATTTTGTTATCAATAAATTAATTATAATAATAATTTGCAATTCAATTTTTTAAAGTACTATTTAACTCTATTGTAATGCAGTATCTATTCATAACTACTTTCCCAACCTACTTAGAGTAGCACAAAGAGTCAATATCGCATCTACTGAGGCAAGAACTCACCCCATTCCATAGGGAAGTGCAGCTGGGTGCCACTAGACCACAAGTTCTTGACAATAATTTGCAATTCTTTTTTTTTTTTTGAAGAAATAATTTGCAATTCTTATTGCAACACATCATTTAAAAAAAAAAAACACACACACACAAGCTGAATTTGCAAATTGGGAGGTATTTCATCAGTGTTGTCGTGTTGCTGTTAGCCTGGTTTTATCCAATAAAACATTACTATTTTTAATTTTAACTTCTAACATCTACCGTTTGTTTTATTTTGCAGGTCGTTGTAACTTGCAAGTAGAAATTCAAGAGATGGACTCGTCAGATTTTGTCTTCGAATAGGAATTTCTGATACACGCAAGTAGAAATTAAACTCTTAAATTCTTAAAATACAGTTTCCAAAAAAACAAAAATTCTTAAAATACCGGAAATATGACTTTGGAGGACATAAGTCGTTTCTGTCACGCTAGAATCATGGCCCACAACGACTTTAGCCATCAAGACTCCGCTGGCATACTGGTTCAATAATTGTAGATAGTTTTGTGAGCTGAGGATTCTTGGACGGTGCAGTCATGTGTGCCGTAACGTGGGCGGTGGTGATCTCCGCTATTCTACTAAGATTTGCAGCTTCTCAAGATATTGGATTCACCTACAATGGCTTCCGCTCGGCCAATCTGAGCCTAGACGGAATAGCAGAGGTCACATCCAATGGCCTATTGAGGCTAACCAACGATACCCAGTTGCAGAAAGGTCGTGCCCTTTATCCCCTCCCTATCAATTTCAAGAATTCACCAAATGGCTCTGCTTTCTCGTTCTCCACTACCTTTGTGTTTGCCATAGTGCCTGCGTATTCCATCTTGGCCGGTCATGGGATGACCTTTGCGATTTCCCCTTCAGGGGGGCTTCCAGGGGCGTTTCCAAGCCCGTTTCTCGGCCTGTTCAACCAGACCAACACTGGAAACGCCACCAATCATGTGGTGGCGGTGGAGTTAGACACTCTCCAGAACCATGAGTTCAATGATATCGATGGAAACCATGTAGGGATTGATATAAATGGTCTTAATTCCGTTGTGTCAGAGCCCGCAGGGTACTATGAAAGTAATTCTTTTCGTAACTTGAGTCTTGTTAGTGGAAAACCAACACAAGTTTGGGTTGAATATGATGGGAGGGCTAAGAAAATGAATGTTACCATTGCTCCCTTGAATGTTGGTAAACCGAACAGGCCAATTCTGTCTTGGTCCATTGATATTTCAAAGGATATATATGAAACTGTATCGATTGGCTTCACAGCAGCTACGGGTGCAGTAGTATCAACCCATTACCTTCTGGGTTGGAGCTTCAAAATCAATGGAATGGCTCAACCACTCGACATCTCTCGGCTTCCAAAGCTCCCGCGAATTGGGCCTAAGAGGAAACCGAGAATATTAGTGATTGCGGTGCCTCTGATTTCCATGATTTCGTTAGTAGCAATTGTCTCAGCAGTGGCTTATTGTATACTAAGGAAGAAGAAGTTCTCAGAGTTGTTGGAAGATTGGGAAGTGGAGTATAGACCTCAGAGGTTCAAATACAAAGAATTGTACATTGCCACCAAGGGGTTTTCAGATAAGGAGGTATTGGGTAGTGGGGGGTTTGGTAAAGTATACAGAGGAGTGTTGCACAACTCTACATGTGAGATTGCTGTGAAGAAAGTGTCTCATCAATCAATACAGGGGATGAGGGCATTCATTGCTGAAGTTGTTAGTATGGGGAGACTATGTCATAGGAATTTAGTGCCACTTCTTGGCTATTGCAGGCGTAAAGGAGAGTTGTTCTTAGTCTATGAATACATGCTCAATGGAAGTCTAGACAAGTATTTGTATAGACAACCTAATTGGTCGCTCGGTTGGAACCAAAGGTTTGGAGTAATCAAAGGTGTAGCATCAGCATTGCTTTATCTACGCGAGGAATGGGAACAGGTGGTGGTTCATAGGGACGTAAAGGCTAGTAATGTGTTGTTAGATAGCGAAATGAATGCAAGATTAGGAGATTTTGGGCTGGCAAGATTGTACGACCATGGGACGGATCCACAAACTACACATGTAGTTGGAACCCTAGGCTACCTCGCACCAGAGCACGTCAAAACAGGCAAGGCCACAACTAGTACTGACGTTTTTGCTTTCGGAGCATTCTTGCTTGAAGTTACGTGCGGCAGAAGGCCCATTGAACCACAAGCGCCAAACGACGATGTCGTTTTGGTCGAATGGGTGTTTTCTTGGTGGAATAGAGGTGAAATTCTGCATGTTGTTGATCCTACTCTCGGGGAAGATTATGTTGTAGAAGAAGTCGAGTTGGTTTTAAAGCTTGGATTGATGTGCTCTCTATTGGAGCCAACATTTAGGCCAAGCATGCGACAAGTTGTTATGTATTTAGAGGGCTCTATAGCTCCACCGGAACTATCATCTCTTAGTCTCTCCACTGCTGGCTTGACAATTGCTCAAGGTCAAGGCTTTGATGATTTTGTTGTGTCACTTTCATCATCATCTGGGATCAAGACGTGCTCACGTTGTTCCTTAAGCACAGACTCCATTCTCTCTAGAGGCCGCTGATTCAAATGAAGATCGAGTATACATGTGTTGAATGATCAGGGATCAATAAAGTCTATTTCCTTAATTGTTAGTTTGTACCTTAAATAATGTCATGCCAGCTATTAATGCAATGGTATTTATCAATGTATTTTTTAGTGTTGACGTATTTTGACAAAACAATTTTATTTAGGGTCTGTTTGAAAATTCAAAAAATGATTTCTTTTCGGTGTTTGGTAAGGTTTGAAAAGTTAAAGTCATGAAAAATTAATTATGGTTAAAGGGAAAAAATCACCTTGTTTTTTGAAAAACAACTTCCCCTTTTTTTGAGGGGAAGCCATTTTACATGCCTCTTCTCTTTGCTTCTTCTTGACGTTCTTCCTCAGGCATCTTCCCCGACGTTCTTCTATGACCTCGACTTTCCACGATGTTCTTCCTCGGCAATAATTCGGTCAGCTCTGAAGATAAAATTGGTGACAACGGAATCGCCGCCGATTGCCTTCTACCAGAGAAGACCAATTGGTCGCCTTTTTCGGTGGAGGCGACCAATTGGTCTCCTCCCATCAGAAAAGGCAAACAGTTGGTCGCCTTCTCTGAGATGGGAATGCGACTAACCGGTTGCGTTTCATCTCTAGTAGAAGGTGACCGTCGACGGTTTGGCCATCGCCGGTTTTGTCTTCAGAGTTGACCGGATAAAGTTCGGGTTTTTGACCTTTTTATTTTATACTCATTTTTCAGAAAATGAACCAAATACCCCAAGACAGTTTTCTAGAATGTAACCAAACACTAGAAACGAAAATATTTTATGAAAAAGAGCAAATATCATTTTTAGTCACTCAACTATAATATATGTATCAATTTTGGTCATTGACTATTAAAAATTTCAAATTAGGTGCATGACTATTCAATTTGTATCACTTTTGGTCCTTGACTATTAACATTTTCAAATTAGGTGCATGACTATTCATTTTGTATCACATTTGGTCCTGCCATTAAATTTTCCGGCCAAATTTCCGGCGAAATCACCGGTGACCGACTAATTTATTTAATTTTTATTTTAAAATTATTTTAATGCTCTGTAACTTTTAAATAAAAAAAACTTAAAAATAAAAAATAATAATAAAAGAATAGAAAACGCCGGTCACCCCCGATGACTTCGCCGAAAATTTGGCTGGAAAATTTAACGGCAGGACCAAATGTGATACAAAATGAATAGTTATGCACCTAATTTGAAAATGTTAATAGTCAAGGACTAAAAGTGATACAAATTGAATAGTCATGCACCTAATTTGAAATTTTTAATAGTCAAGGACCAAAATTGATACATATATTATAGTTGAGGGACTAAAAATGATATTTGCTCCTATGAAAAATTACTCATTTTCCTAAAAAAATTTCCAAAAGTCATGCTAATGGAATTGTCCTCGCAAGTGCAAAAATCAATTGTAATATAACGTGCAAAGCAAGGGCCGAACCCACAGAGAATTGTTATAATGCAATTGAATAACTTGCAAATAATTAACTTGAATGCAATAAAGTAATTAAAAGCCAACAAAAATTTATGATTAATGTTCGCAACTTGTACTTGATTAATTATATTAAAATATTTAGTATACCTTAAAAGTAGACCATGATTCATGGTATAATAAATATTTAAAGTAATCATTATTATAAATTAAATTAACATATATAGCATTTTTGTAATTATTTAATCTATCTATAACTATAATATAGCAACAACTTTTAGATAAATAAAAAGAATTAGTTTTCCCGCCCAATTGAAACTACGTAGTTTTGATACATTTGTAGAACTAGTAGTTGCACCCGTGCGATGCACGGACATATAATGTAGGCTAAAGATTAAAAGTAGTGTAAAAAGAGTAAAGTAGTATATGAAATAATTAATTAAAAACGATTACAATTTCAATTGTATTACACATTATTGGAAACTTCATTGTTAACAAACAACATTTTTAATCGTACTTACAGATGGTAAATTATCTTCACTTATAAAAATTGTTAATCGCCTAGGATTACTTACTGTTGAGACTGCTACATGCATTTGATCATGATTAAAGATGCACGGACTAATAATAAATTAAAATGAAGTATTGTTGTAAAATAAGAATAAGAAAAGATAATATTATTAATTAAAAACCTATTTGTAAACTACATTAGTAGTAAAAGTACAAATAATTTTTGATTCATTGCAAAATACAATTTTGAGGCCGTCTGGTCTTGATGCAACCACATATAATTGACCATGGATAAAAATTGGTTTCTTTAAAATCAATTTAACATTCGACTTTGTCCTTAACTTTTGTTGAGAGTCATTGCATAAGTACTTTTATTATATTAAAAATGTACTTTTTATTTATGGTTCACACAAATGTCTATACCATGGTCCGTGAAATAATTATTGTGATAATACCAACTTCAAAGTCCAAAGGCCATTTGTTTCCAACCCCCCCCCCCCCCCCCCCCAAAAAAAAAAAACCTCCAAAGGCTAGGTATATACTCACTTTTGGTTTTCCATTTTCTAGAATTCTCTTGTACTCTGTCTCTTATCCTCTGACTTCTATGCAATGGCGCCGCTCACCCCTGTCACATCTCACTCTCTCTATCTCTCTGCTCGCACCAACCTATAGTTTAAATGTTTTCTCCCGCATGCACGGACTAAATATTAGAAATATTGTTGTTGTGTTATAGTGAGAAGAAAGTTTATACAATAATGCTAAATACAATATAAAAATATATGAATATAATTCATAATATTTTTCAAAATTAAGAAAAAATTAACCAATAAATAGAAATTACACACACATATAAATGTTATTTTAAAATATTTAATAAACAAATATACTACTTAATATAACAAAACAAAGGTAAACTTTATGATAGTATCAATGGAAACTGTCTTCTTTCAAATTTGAAAAGCAAGATCATATAGTGTTATAGACTTATAGACATTCCTTGGTAATATTTGAGAAATATTTTATGCCCTTACCGTTAGTACGTAATCAAACTGAAAGGTGTATAAAGTGAAGCGATCTCTGAAATACACCGAATATATTTCTTTCATTTGTTTTTCATCCATCATTATTTATATAAGACGTTTTAAAATTTTGATTAGATGTTAAATCTTGATCCTTTGCAAATAAATAAATAAAGTATTATATATATATATATATATATATATATATATATATATATATATATATAATTTTGATAATATTATAAATATAATATATTATCATAATAATTAAAAAAGAAAAAAAAAAAGAGAGACGAACGAATCCAGAAGATTCATTTCTTCATTTCTGTCCCTCTCTAGTCTCTACACTCTGATCTGTTTCTTATTCCATCCTCCTCCTTCTCCCTACTTTTCTGGAAATTTTCCGTGGTAGATCTAGGGGTTATGAGAATTAGAAAGACCATTGATGTTTACATTTTGATAGATTTTGGATGATACTTCACACACGATACTTCTACTTCTCTCTACTTTTGTAAAATCCATTAATTTTTATATTTTTAAAGATTTCGGAAATGATCTTGTTAATTTCCTATCATGCAGAGCATAGTTGAATGGCGCTTGGGGAGCGCCTAGCGCCTAGGACGCCTAGCGGGGATTAATCGACGCCTAGACGCCCCTGTATTATTTTATTTTATTTTTTATTTTTCAAAAATTTGTTTAAGTATTTTTAATTTTTTAAAGACTAATAATTATAAATTATATAATACTTTAATAGTTAATACTAAAATATTAAATATTAACCTAAAACATATAGTTTGTACAATTTAGGGTTATTTCGCTCAAAACGATGTTATTTTGAGTGAAATAATAACCATTTAAAAAAGAACAATAGTTAATCGGCGGCCTAGGAGGTCTAGTCGGCGCCCAGGAAGCCTAGGTGGTCAGCGCCTAAGCGGCCTAGGCGGTGCTTAGGCGGCTTAGACGGAGATTGGGCGGCCTAGGCGGTCGCCTAGTCGGCCAGCCGCCTATCCTAGACCACCATTTAAAGTGATACGCTAGACGGTTGACCGGCGCCTAGAACCTAGGCGGAGATTAATCGGCACCTAATCAGGATTTTTGCAACACTGATGCAGAGTGACATATACTATAATCTGTACTAAGTTTTCTTTTTTCATTTTTTTCTTTTGTTTTTCAGGGGTTGAGTTCGCCGGATTTATTTACCGGCGAGATCTGGGTAGCACTTCCCCAGGTTTAATTTCAGATGATACACCACAGTCAAGGTTAAATGTTTACACAATATCTCAATTTTTTAACCTAGGGCAGCAGTATCTACATTAGGAATATTTTAGGGGTTTACATTTCAACATAAACTTTAAGCTTATAGATTATAAGCTTAATCTGGTTCGTATTTACGGATCAAAAACACTGAAGTTAACCTTAATCTAAGAATTTAGTGTGAGTATTCAAATTTTATCATAAAGTCACATGAAAACCAATATATGTGGGTGTACAAAACATGATTTATACTATAAAATGATGGATTCCTAAGAGTTAGGGATTTTCTTTCAAAGGGAGGTTACCCCTATCTGCTAACCTGATGATTTTTCCATTCTTGTATCAATAACCCAAACAGCCCTTTAAGCAGAGTAACAACCCTTTAACCTTCAGAGGTGTCGAGTTGAAGCAGATGGTTCGAAGGAGGAAGATTAACAAAGGTTTATATAGACAATCAATAAATTCAAATCTGTTATTGAGCTCCATAATGACTTCAAGTCTTGGAAGATGGAACAGCAACAAAAACGTTTCATAATCCAAGAGAAATTAATGATTTCGCAGCCTTGATATTACATCTGAATTTTTTTTTTAAGTTTTTATGTATTAACAATTAAGGACTAAGGATTCAATATGTAGAATTATTGCTTTTGTTATGCTTATCGATGTAATAATTACTTGCAGCCTTTTATTAGAACATTTATATTTACATTGGTAACAAACAATGTAAAAAAAATTCAAATACACATTCAATATAGCGTGCTAACATTGCATAGATAAACGTGACATAATCTGAATACTAATTAATAGAACCGGATTCCTAAGTAGTAGTATGAAACGACAGAATTTTGATTGGGAGGGAAATTAGCTCCAAGAAGTTGTTGCTTTAATATAATGATAGATAGATAGATGATAGATGATAGATGATAAATTATCAGTACAAAAGATATTAGTAAATATGAATGCATTTATTGTGTTCACATCTCTATCTTAGTTTAATAGTTGGTAAAAATACGTGCGGCGAAATAGGAGTTCATTAATATATATACTTTTGGAATTCCGAAACAAAAAATTGATTTCCGAGGTAATATAAGTAAATACTACGGAGTACTAAATTTTGTCCTTCAATATCTCCGCATCCAAAACCATATTACAATCCCAAAAAGAAAGAAGATATAAATGTTTCAGTTTGTAGGTCTTTTGGAGTTCCCGAACGCTCTGATGTAATCCGTATCGTCGAATCTTGAGAATATGGAGCCTGTGAAGAGTCCTATATATAGAGTTCATTCGAGCAAATGCAACATTCTGTCCCATTAATAAGCATTGTAGCGTCGAGAAATTGGAAATCATCCTACAAATCTGATTGCAGCAATTAACCATGTCTCCCATCTACGTTTTTGGACGGGATATCGCTCCTATGAACCCAAGAAAGGCAATAAAGGTGAGAGTGATGCGAACACCCACGATGAATAGGTATTGTATTTGCGGTATTATTTTTTAGTATTGCATTATTGCATTACTGTTTGCAATTTGTTTTTCTTTGCATCTGAATTTAGTTGAAGTAGTAATCTTCTTTTTCAAGAATATGTTGAAGTTATACAATCAAAGAAAATCAATGTTCAGTAATGATATTGTTACATATGGACTGTAATTCATTTTACCTATGATAAATTAAGATAAAGCATTCTACACTGGCATAAATCTTTTTATTTTTTATTTTTTAAATGAAATACAGTGTTAGTATTCAATTTAAAGCACAGTGTAAGTCTTCATTTGAATTATATATCAGTAATCGTTTTTACTAATAAAAAATTCTAAACACTAATAGGAAAAAATAGTACACATGGCAAATTGTCATAGAGTCATAAATATATGTTCTTGAGTTAATATACTTCACTAGATATTCAACAGTTGCATTCAGATTTCGGATTTCCACTTTCCTAGCAAAATGTTGCTGTTTTTACGGAAGCCACAATAAACGCTACTAACCGTGTGAGTGAAAATTTGTTACATGAAAACTTTATTCCTATTCTAAATCACTTAAAATGTACACAACCAACAGTGCAAATGCACACCTACATAGGAGGCCACAGTGCACACTAAAATACACATAGTTGACTACTAGCTAGCCTAGCTTATTTGACCAAGCCTTAGTAAATGATCTTAAATAAATATATAGTGAACGATTGTCGGAAAGTAGAGTAGTCGCATTCGGATGACATGGGCGACCGGCGTTGATTAGCTTAATCCAAGTCCGATGAAAGTGAATAGTAAGCATAAATACAAGAAAGTGAATAGTAAGCATGGACCACGTGGTCAACGTTTGGCCAAGTTGCAGATGATCCGAATCCTGTTTCATTCATTCATAGAAAAAATGTCAAATAAAAACAATGTACAATTGACCCTTAGCAAATAGTATTATTTAGTTTTTAAGTTTTCTTTAAAAATGACTCATAATGTCAAACAATATAAAAAAATTATTTTAATTTTTTTTTTTTTAGTACTACTACTCTGTTACAATGTAGTATCTGTTCATAGCTACTTTCTATACCTACTGAAAGACAACGAGGACAAGGGGAAGTCCACTCCATGGCTAAAGAATGAAAGCCCCGGTGAAGAAAGTGAAATTTTATTCAAATGGGTTGCTAGGGGAGTGCTTGGATTTGCAGCTGCAGCGTCTGTGTGCTATAATTTTCCAGTCTTAGCTGAGACTCTCACTGTGGCTTTCCCTGTGTCTCACACTCCTGAGGTGAGCTTTTCCTTAATTCATTTTACATAGATTTAGTCACTCAACAAATATTGCATTTGAGAATTGAAGTGTTTCTTGGATACAGCAACTCAAAGAAGAAACGATATGATGTGCATCAAGCTTGTAATGTTGGTAGCCTTCTTTGCTGCTCAACTATGCTACGCAACGTCTGGAGACCTTGAATTCACATTCAACGGATTTAGGTCGGCCAATCTGAGCCTCGACGGAATAGCTGAGATCACTTCCAATGGCTTACTCAGCCTAACAAATGAAACCAATCATCAGATAGGCCGTGCCTTCTACCCCATGCCTATCAATTTCAAGAATTCACCCAACGCCTCTGCTTTCTCCTTCTCCACCACTTTTGTCTGTGCTATGGTGACCCAGATTCCCAGCTTGTGCTATGGTCTGACCTTTGCTATTACACAACCAGGAGGTCTCCCTGGAGCATTTTCGTACCCATATTTTGGCCTCTTTAATGAAACCAATTCCTATGGCAAAGATAACAATCATGTGGTGGCTGTGGAGCTGGATACCCTCCAGAATCCTCAATTTGATGATATTGATAGCAACCATGTTGGAATTGATATCAACGGCTTGAAATCAGTTGTAGCAAAATCGGCAGGCTACTATCAGGACAACAAATTTCATAACTTCAGTCTCTGCAGCGGCAAACCACTACAAGTTTGGGTAGAATATGATGGCAGAGCTAAGCAAATGAATGTCACTGTGGCTCCTCTTAGTGTGGGTAAACCAAGTAAGCCTCTTATGTCCTTTGCCATTGATATTTCACCAGACGTACTAGAAACCGTGTCCATTGGATTCACGTCGGCCTCTGGTTCATATGCATCATCCGAATATGTTCTAGGATGGAGCTTCAAAATTAATGGCATTGCTCAAGAACTGGATCCCTCTAAATTTCCAAAGCTTCCATGGGTGGGGCCTAAGAGAAAATCAAGATTTCTGGTGATTGGGGTGCCCGTGATTGCAATATTTTCTCTGGTTTTTATTGTGTGTGGAGTGGGTTATTATGTATTAAGGAAGAGGAAGTTTGCGGAGTTGCTTGAGGACTGGGAACTCGAGTATGGACCTCATAGGTTCAATTACAAAGAATTGTACTTTGCCACCAAGGGATTTTCAGACAAACAAATATTGGGGGCAGGGGGGTTTGGCAGTGTTTATAGAGGTGTGCTGCCCAACTCACAAGGTGATATTGCTGTGAAGAAAATTTATCATCAATCAACACACGGAATGAGAGCCTTTGTCGCTGAAGTTGTTAGCATGGGTCGGTTGTGTCATAGGAACTTAGTTCCTCTTCTTGGCTATTGCAGACGTAAAAGGGAGTTGCTTTTGGTTTATCAATACATGCCCAATGGAAGCCTTGACAGGTATTTGTTTGGGAATCCAATACGCACCCTTAGTTGGAACCAAAGATTTCAAGTCATCAAAGGAGTCGCATCAGCTTTGTTCTATCTACATGAAGAGTGGGAGCAAGTTGTGATTCACAGAGATATAAAGTCTAGTAACATCTTGCTAGATAGTGAGTGGAATGGAAGGCTAGGAGATTTTGGCCTAGCTAGATTGTATGATCATGGATCTGATCCTCAAACTACACATGTCGTAGGAACTCATGGCTATCTTGCCCCAGAACATATTAGAACTGGCAAAGCCACACCAAGCACTGATATGTTTGCTTTCGGAGCATTCTTGCTTGAAGTTGCATGTGGCAAAAGGCCTATAGAGCAAAAAGAGCCAAATGAGGTCCTTATTTTGGTAGAATGGGTGTTTTCATGGTGGAGTAGAGGTGAAATATTGCAAGCTGTTGATTCTAAACTTAGAGAAAACTATGTTTCTGAAGAAGTAGACATTGTCTTAAAGCTTGGATTGTTGTGTTCTCTATTAGATACAGAATTCAGACCTAGCATTAGACAAGTTGTTCACTACTTGGAAGGCTCTATAGCTCTACCAGAGTTGTCATTACTCACTCTCTCGACAGCTGGCCTAACTATTTCTCGATGTGAAGGCTTCGATGATTTTGTAATGTCACTTTCATATTCTAGAGAGACGATAGACTCGCATTATTCTTCAAATACGACCTCTGTTATCTATGAGGGTCGTTGATTACAAGAATGAAAGAGTTCAATACTTGCAATATTGAATTAGTTGAGTATTTATTATGGTCATTAATATATTTTACTTATTGTATAATATATTTAAATTTTCTAATTATAGTACTTATTTTAGAGGGTATAGTTTCATGTTCTATTTGATGTAATATCAACTTAGTTTGTTATTATAGTTTTATTCAGGTGGTGCCGTAGAGATTTTTTTTTAAAAATGAATTTGCATTATATGTTGTATAACAGCAATTTTTTTTTGTGAAAGTTAGGTTACTTAGCATTTAAATATGTGAAATTTATAACTTGATAAAAGTGTACTTATTTGAATTTGTTAGATCTTGAAAATCTCATTGTGCACAACATTCATATGGAAAGGTAGTGTTTCTTTTGATAACTCATTAGCATTTTAATTAATTATTATCAAATAAGTTTAGATTGTTGCATTTTAATTGCCAAAGACCTTGTGGTCTAGTGGCACCCGGTGTCCCAGTTTACACTCCCACATGGATGATGGAGTGGGACAATGGGGAAAATGGTCAAATAGACCCTTGAACTTTAGGACAAAGTGCAATTAATCACTTGAACTTTAAAAAAGTGCAATTAAACACTCAAACTTGTTATTTGGTGCGTCAAAACTCAATAATCAGTTGTTCACTTGCAATAACCAGTCATTAAGATTTTGACGACATTACTGGTAATAATTCTTGCAAAAAAATTCTGGTGAAAATAAAAAATAATAAAAACAAAAAAAAATAGGTGGCGTTACCAGAGAAGGCGACCAGATCTGGTCGCCTTCTTCATTTGAGAGGACAACCCTGGTCACCTTTTCCACCGGTGGAAAAGGTCACCGAAATTTGCTTTTTATGTTTCAATGATGGTTAGCGGCGGTCAATGATGGTCAACGTCAATAATATTACCAGTAACCTGTTGGTTAATGATAAATCAGACTTATTTGACTCATTTTAACAAGTTCGATTGTTTAATTGCACTTTTTTTTAAAGTTTAAGGGCCTAATTGCACTTTGGCCTAAAGTTCAAGAGTCTATTTGACAATTTTTCAAAAAATGTATTATATGGTTATTAAATGATAATTTAATTATAAATTATTTAAAATGTGTAGTATAATCTAAAAAGTTTTGAGAATTTATACAATTGACAATTGATTATTTAAATTTGTTAGTAGAATATTGGTTAGTAAAATAATGTTAGTTGACAATGTTAGTTGAATAAGACTAGTAGGTGAAGGGGTTGATTGTGTATGAATGTTAGTTGTGTATTAGAATGTTAGTTGTGAATGTTAGTTGAAGAAAACTAGTAGGTGAAGGGGTTGATTGTTAGTTAGACTTGATGTATATAAATAGGTGTGGTGAGGTGAAGAAATGTAAGAAATGTATGTGAGAACAATAAACACATAGCCTTTCTTTTCATACATTGTCTTCCTTTTCTAACATGGTATCAGAGCACATGTTCTGTTAAACTCTGTTATCTTGGTCTTTTGTACAGCTATCTCTTCACGAAGCTTTGCCATCATTTATCTTTTCTCATTTTCTAACCTGATCAATTACATCCATCCTTTCTCTTTTCTCGTTTTCGAACCTGATCAATTACATCCATATACTCGATCTGCCAGTGTCACCCGCCACCTCAGTATAGCGCGTGTAGTTCACGCGCCTCCACTGTCCGCAATCTGTTATCCACACACCAACGCATTTGGCATATTTGACAACCAGAAAAGTGTCTGATCCACTGTTCATAGGTTGTCATTTCCACATTAGCTGCTTCTACTCTACAATCAGGTTGTTTCGTATACCTTCCAACTCTGTTGTTTTTTGTGTGATTTGTGATCTGTTTATGATATATTTTTTGTAGGTATAGCTGATGATAAATCTGTTGTCGTGACTGATATTGTTCTCGTGACTTCCGAAATCACGGGCTGTAAGCTTAATGATTCTAATTTTGTAGAGTGGTATAAGGTTATTAAGCTTTATCTCAAGAGTTTGGGTAAAGAAAAACACCTAACTAAACTTTTGTCTGAACAAGATGATTCTTGGGGGCGGGTTGATGCACGCCTGTTCCTACAAATTCGGAATTATATTGATGATAGTATTGTTGGGTTTATTAGTCATTGTGACTCTGTTAAGGATCTGATGGAATATTTGGAGTACTTGTACTTTGGGAAGGGAAATATCACTCGAACTTATGATGTCTACAAGTCTTTTTATCGTGCAAAAGCACGTAATTTGTCTCTAACTGCTTATTTTATGGAATTTAAAAAGACATATGATGCTCTTAACAAGCTTATGCCATTCACTGCTGACATTAAAGAATAGCAAAAGCAACGAGAAGAATTGGCAGTTATGAGTTTTTTGGCTGATGTCCTCCCATGGCTGATTCGATCAGAACAATCGAAACCAAGTGTGCATGAAGTAGCCATCCCACCAAGCAATGCTCTTGTTAGTCGTCATCTACATAGTGGAAACGGTGGTACCTCCTAGGGGCACACTTCCAGCGGAATTGTGTATCATTATTGCCATAAGCCTGGACACATGAAGTGGAATTGTAAGAAGAGGTTGATAAATTTGGGAAAGTCATCTGCCAATGTTGCTTCTACATTTAAGGCTTCCTCTAAGTCGGCCATGATATTTGTTGATAAGATTACTAAGTATCAGGAAACTCTAAAACATTCATTCTCTTCAGTCACTGCTATTGCAGACTCAGGTAACACAACCACATGTCTTCTCTCATCCTCATCCAAATGGGTCATAAACTCGAGTGCTACAAATCATATGACAGGTAACTCTAGTTTATTTTCTACGCTTTATTCCCATCCTCGTAGTTCCCCTATCACCTTAGCTTATGGATCCACCTCCCATACACTTGGGTTTGGAACCATTATTACACCAATCCCCTCGCTCCCCTTGAAATCTGTCTTACACCTACCTAATTTCTCGTTCAATTTAATTTTGATCAGCCAACTTACCCGTGCTTTAAACTGTTCTGTTACGTTCTTTCCTGATCATTGCCTATTTCAGGATCTTATGAGGAAGAGGGTTATTGGTAAAGGGCGAGAATCTAGATGTCTCTACATTCTTGACACCACGAGGCTGGAGTCCATTGCTTGTTCAAGTGTTGTCACACCACTTAAAGCTCATTGCCGTTTGGGGCATCCTTCCCTTCCCTTGTTGAAGAAATTGTGTCCATAGTTTTAGAGTTTGTCTTCTCTACCATGTGAGTCATGCGAGTTTTCTAAGCACCATCGTGTGCATTTGAGTCTTAGAATTCACAAACAAGCATATGCTCTTTTTGAGTTAGTACATTATGATGTTTGGGGTCCTTGTTCTGTGACATCTAAACTTGGTTACAAGTTTTTTGTCACATTTGTTGATGATTTTTCTCGAATAACATAGTTATATCTACTAAAATGTCGTTCTGAACTATTTGACGTGTTTCGTGAGTTTTGTGCTGAAATTGAAACTCAATATGGGACTCATGTAAAAGTTTTACGAAGTGACAGTGCTAAAGAATATTTATCGCACCCCTTTGCCTCTTATATACGTGAGAAAGGTATGCTACATCAGTCCTCTTGTGTAGACACACATTCCCAAAATGGGGTGCGTGGCTGATTGAAAAAATCAACATATACTTGAAACTACAAGAGCCTTGATGTTTCAAAACGAGGTTTTCAAGCATTTTTGGGCTGATGTTGTGTCCACAGCCTATTTCCTGATCAATCGCTTGCCTTCTGTAGTTTTGGATGGAAAAACACCTTACCATATTCTATATCCATCAAACATTTGTTTCCAATTGACCCACATGTATTTGGTTGCGTGTGTTTTGTTCGGGATGTCCGTCCCTATGTTACGAAGTTAGATCCAAATAGCTCAGTGGCCATGTCTTTTTTCCCTGGTTGGCAGCATATATGGTTGGGTATTCTATATTATTTCTTTTGAGTTTTGTACATATAGACTCGGTCCTGATAAAACCATCAATAACAAGAAGATAGAACACCAACGCGACCAATTCTAAAGGAAAGTGTAAGCAAACTGAGTATATTTTGAGAGGTAATTTTTTCAACATAAAAAGAGAGAGATATCACATGCAGCCAACAAAATTAATCCTTATACACATTGATCCTAGATACGTTAACATATACATACAATTTCAGTTAACGACCTTCAGAAAGAATTGAGTTTGTGACTGAGGAACTACATTGTTCACCCAACACAACAATATCATCTATCCCTCCACTTTGGGTAACTGTTAGGCCTCCCACGGAGAGACTAAGAGATGACAAGTTTGGTGGTGAAATAGAGCCCTCTAAGTATGAAAGCACTTGACGCATAGTTGGCCTTGACATTGGGTCTAGAAGAGAACATAACAAGCCAAGCTTTAGAACCAATTCTACTTCATTTTCCAAATAATTCCCTCCTAACTTATGATCAACCGCATGAACAATTTCGCCTTTACTCCACCAAAAAAACACCCATTCTATCAATGTTTGATCCTCGTATGGCGCTTTCGACTCTATTGGCCTTCTCCCGCATGCAACTTCAAGCAAGAATGCCCCGAAAGCAAAAACGTCAGTGCTAGTTGTGGTCTTGCCTGTTCTGACGTGCTCCGGTGCAATGTAGCCTAGAGTTCCAGCTGCATAAGTAGTTTGAGGATTAGCACCGTGACCGTAATATCTTGCCAGGCCGAAATCTCCTAATCTTCCATTCATTTCCCCATCTAACATGACATTACTAGCTTTTATGTCCCGATGAATCACTACTTGCTCCCATCCTTCGTGTAGATAAAAGAGTGCGGATGCCACTCCTTTGATGACATGAAACCTTTGCTCCCAACTTAAAGAGCATTTCGGGTTGTCAAACAGATAACTGTCTAGGCTTCCGTTAGGCATGAATTCATAAACCAAAAGCAACTCTCCTTGACGCCTGCAATAACCAAGAAGAGGAACTAAATTCCTATGGCACAATCTCCCTAAACTAACAATTTCAGCAGTGAAAGCCTTCAATCCCTGCCGTGTATCATGAGACACTTTCTTGACAGCAACTTGCCTTTTCGAATTAGCCACAATCCCTCTATACACTCTGCCAAAACCCCCTGTACCCAAAACCTCTTTTTCTGAGAATCTTTTGGTGGCTTTACACAATTCTTTATACTTGAACTTGTGAGGTCCATACTCAAGTTCCCATTCTTCATGGGATACTGCAAATTTCCTCTTCCTTAATACATAATACACATACACCACCACACCTGAGCTGATTATCACAAACAAAACTATTGGCAAACCAATCTTCAAGACCAAGACAGTCTGTTTCCATTTGGGCCCAACACGCGAGAGCTCTGGGAAGTGAGATGGATCAAGTTCTTGTGCATTTCCATTCATTTTGAAGCTCCACCCAAGAACATAATGGGTGGTTAGTACCGCGCCAGTGGAAGCTGAGAACCCGATAGAGGCAATTTCAGATATAGCCGGCGAAAGATCATATGGCAAAGACAAAATTGGCATTTTTGGTTTAGCCATATACAAGGGAGCCAATGTGACATTCATTTGCTTAGCCCTGCCATCATATTCTACCCAAACTTGGATTGGCTTGCCACTAGAAAGGCTCAAGTTATGAAACAAATTCCCATTCTTGTCATCATAGTACCCTGCAGGCTCTGCTACTATGGATTTCAAACCATTTATGTCAATCCCAACATGATTGTCATTCACATCATTGAACTCGCCGCTCTGGTGAGTATCCAGCTCCACCGCCACCACATGGTTATTGGCGTTGCCATTGTTCGTGTCGTTGAATAGGCCAAGATATGTGCCCGGGAGCGCCCCCGGGAGGCCTCCCACGGGCGAAATCGCAAAGGCCAATCCATGGCCTGTTAAACGAGCAATCTTGGGCACTATGGCAATCACAAAAGTGGTGGAGAACGAGAAAACAGAATCATCATTTGATGAATTCTTGAAACGGATAGGTATCGGGTACAAGGCTCGACCATACCCGAGTTTCGTCTCGTTTGTTAGCTGCAACAGACCATTGGATTTGATCTCTGCTAGGCCATCCAGGCTGAGATTCGCAGATTGGAAGCCATTGTAGGTGAACCCAAAGCCTTCTGATAATACTGCAAAGCATTGTAGAGCTGCAGATATCACTACGCAAATTACTAGCTTGAGAAACATCAACACTTCCTGTTCTATTCTTGTATGAGTAGTCGATCTTGTGAATGGATATGAACCTGATACATAAATTAAAGGGAGTTTAATTCCATTTTCCCTACTGTGAACACTTGATATGGAAAGTAAACGTACGCCACCGAAGACTAGAACAGTATTTGACAGTTAGTGATCCACTATTGTCCACCTCGAATGGCTATATTTTCACAAGATTAATGATAAGGTTGCATATTTTTCACAAGATTAATGATAAAAGTATGGTTTGGGTGCGCCACCTACAGAGTTTTCCAAATTGGCCAATGGCCATACATAATAAAGAATCCTCATTTGTTAGGTCTTTTTGTCTTTTTTTTTTTTTTTTTGACAGTTGTAACTACTGATTAGGAAAGAAAAATGAGAAGATGAAAAAAAATAAAAAAATAAAAAATCAAGAAAAAAAAATATTCAGCTTTTCACGCGGTCAGGGGCCATAAAAGCGCCGGGCCCATCCTAGCTAATACAATCCCACATCGGCTACACAAGAGATTGTAGAGTGGTATTTAAGTTGGAACCAAACATTTACTCATAAGTTAACTTTTGTATTCTCTCTCCCCTTTCTCTATCTTTCACTCAAACAAAAACCTCCTCAAAACCACCCAAAAACTCTATTGGGTTGCTCTAAAAGCTTTGAAAATTAAGTTCTAAATTTGGACAAAAATATGATGTGGTGTTTTGGTTTATGTTTGGTAGCAACGTAAACTTATTTAAGAATTTATACCTTATTTTAAACTATAAATAAATTATAAGTTTTATAAATAAATTATAAGTTTTATTTAGTAGCAAAATGTTAAATTAATAATTTATTTTAAAATGTTATTTCCTATAACATTCAAAATTAACCACTGCACCTAACTTATAATTTTTTTCCTGTTCCTATCTTCTTCTTCTTTTTTTTTGTCAGAAAAAAAAATATTATTGATAAAAAGCCCCAGAGGTTTGAATACTTTACGAAGAACAATTCAATCTATGAAGAATTGAATACTTCTCTCAAAGTAAGTGTTCAATCAGAATGTGCTAAACACAGAAGCTTTGAAAAAACATGTATAGATTACACGCTTGGGCGAATAAGCCAATTAGCAGATTTCTGAGATGTGGTGAGTGAAATTGCGACGGACAGCCTGGTGATCTATACATGATAGGTTCGTTGATCCAGAAGGTACAATCATCAAAGCTAGAGTTCTACGATTCAAATTGGTTCATTACTTGGTATAAATCGGTCTTACCATCTTTAATTATGAATTTTAAACCTTAATGGATTGGGTTTTCACTGATTTAGTGGCTCTCTGAATGTAGAAAATGTTATCACTCTAAACTGGGTTATCAAATTACTCGTGTTCATTTAAATTATGCTCATACTATACGTATACTACAGAATGAATCACTGCATAAGCACTCAGAATAATAACCGAGAACAAGTAATTAAATCTTGATCAACTGAATTACGAACTAAATCAACAGTGAATGATTTGCCATTATTAAGTTCGAAAAGAATTTCTATTTAGTAAACTATCTACATTTCACCATGGATGCATTCTCTCACGTGGGATTTTTATGGGAGAAAATTTTAGCACATGTTCATCATTGGAATAACCATTTTTTTTTTTTTGAAACAGTGATTAAAGCAACTCCACTTTCTTTTCTTTTTTTTTTGACAGAGAAAGCGATTCCACTTATACTATGAATGTGTTCGTTTTGCCAAAAAAGTTAGGTGGGGAGATGGAGAAAGTGATCCATGCTTATAGTAGGGTTGCATGGGTTGGGGGTGGAAGCACTGCGGATCCACAGTGGGGACACTTGTTCCTACTCCCTCACCCCAATTCCCTTATTTATACACTAGTTTTATACGCGCATTGCGCGAATGGATTAATGCCCAATGTTTATATTTAAATAAATATTTGAAAGTATATAAATGCAAGATTATATAGGAGAAGTTTATACATGGTAATTGAATGTCGAATTTTTTTATTTAAATATCTAACTCAAAGTATATGAATCCAAGATAATATAGAAAATTCATTATAATTATTACTAAAATAAATGTTTGCAACCTTGTAAAATCGATAGTCTAAATATTTGGTCTAAAAATGATTGTCTAAATAAATACTACTTTTAATTTGAATTTTTCTAAGTGTTCTTAATTCTCTTTTGAGTAACATTGTCATTGTCTTCATCTTTACTATTTGTTCTCTTCCTTATTTGCAATTTGGTTATTGTTGGTAGCATAGATGACAACGTCATGCAATGAGATTATGATATAGGAGCTATGAACTTTTCTTTAGGTGTTCTGCTTGGGGTTCATTTGGTTAAACCATTATTGTTGAATGAGTTATTGTGGATAAAGAAATCCCTAGTTTAAGAAAAAAGATTAAATAAATTAATAAAAATTTGAAAATTTAAAATATTATGTATTTCAAAGATATTAAAAGGTAGTTTCTCGCTTCAATTTGCTGGGTAATGGGTTATTTGAGTACTTTCATTGTCAACAAATCTACCAAGTAGTTAATATGATTGGTTTCAAACTATTCTTTTTTATTTTTTTCATGGTATTAAAGAAATACATATGTATCATTTTTTGGTGTAACTACTAATTTATTTAATTCAATAAGAATAAAATAGAGTGATTCCGCTTCAATTTGTTGGGTTATTATTTGAGTACTCTCTTTGTCAACCAATCCCCAAGTAGTTAATATAATTAGCTTCAAATTATTTTTAAAATTTTTTTTCATAGTATTAATAAAATACTTGGTAAATAAATATATAACATTATTTTGTACTATAACTTTGATATTTAATTACAAGATATTGTAAAAATAAGATAATGGACAATGTAATGAATATCAATTGATAAATTTGAATGTAAAGAATCTTTGTATGAGAGAAAATAAAGACAGTATAACTAATGAAATTATTTCTCTTATTTAATTTAATTTTTTGATAATGAATAATTTTTTCAAATAAAGGTATTATAGACACATAATTCTAAATTAAAGAAATACATATGTATCATTTTTTGTTGTAGCTACTAATTTATTTAATTTAATAAGAGTAAAATAGAGTGAGAAACTTAATTATGTCAAATTTGATTGAGATGAGGTTCGAACCTAAGACCTTTCTTATAGAAATTAATGAGTAAGTTAAAAGTTAACGGAATATTAACGGAGAAGATAATATTTAACGGAAAACTTAACGGATAATCATAAAAGTAAGGTTAAATTAGGTAATCTCTATTAATAATATTAATCTGAATTATCTTAACCATCTATTTGATTAAATAATTCATCTGAACCATCCATTTGATTAAATAATTTGACCGTCATTTTTTCTACCCATTTTAGGCCTAACTCTCTTTGGCTCTTATTAGTATAGTAGATATTGTATGTATTGGTACTTGTATATACATAGTTAACTTATAAATATAAAATTTAACTTATATGATAAGGCATATGGTTTCTCTCTAAATGTTAGGGGTTTGAATCCTACAGCTGATCGAGTAATTACACATTCACGCTATCAAAACGTTGAGTTTAGAATTTGCATAGCGGAATACAATATTTAACCCCCTTTTACTATTTTGCACGTAATGTTTCTTCTTTGGAAATTAGCTATTTGTGCGATGATATGAATGCTGTAAAATAAAAAGAATATATACAAAGAATTTTTATAGTGGTTCGACCAACATAGTTTACTCCTTAAAATCCTAAGGAGGTTTGCATTAATCCCTTTAGTACAAAGATGAACACTCAAGCTTTTAACACCAAGCTGATCTTGAGTTTCTTAGATTTTTCAACTCCACACGAGTTTACTCTGCCTCTTTCTACTTCTACCGAGTTGAGATAAAAAGAAATTCAAAGAAAAGATCCTTTGATCCTCCAACTAGAAGATCGACTTGACTCTTGATGTTGAACTTGATCTTCACTTTGAGCCGCACAAGCTACTATTCTGGGTTTTGCGTTTTAGCTTTAACTCCCTCACACTGGTCACATAAATGGAGCTTGAAAGATTTTGAATCATTTAAGTATTTTTCTTTTAATTGACCAACACCTTATATATTCAGTCTTGAATGAAGGTATTTATAGGCGTTTTGAAATGAATCTATTGGAGAGAAACTAATTTCAAACGTCTCTTAACCATCGGGTAATGACCAGCGGACAATTCGAAAGGTTACTTTATGTGTAAGATTTTCCATCCGTTAGACCACCTTTTTAGTTGAACTTTACTTTTTGTTCTGCTCCTATTGTCTAGGCTTTTTAAGGAAAATCTCTCTAGGAATGTGTACATAATACTCTCTTTGACTTTGTCACATTTGCTCATGATGCTCTTGTGTTTAATGTCTCAAATTGTTTGCTCAGAGAATGTCTCCTTTTGAACAATTAACTTTTACCATTCAAGTTAACGTTTTGAACCTTAACACTTGTAACCTTTCGGTTTCGAATAGTTGTCCTTACTATTCGAACTCCTTCTTACAATCTCTTTCTACTCGAAAAGGTAGACACTTCTACTATTCGGCCTTTGCAACCTTTCGATATTGAACTCTTCAACTCTTCTTCTCGAACTCTTTAAGAATTTTCAAGAGTGACAAAAATTCTTTACTAGATCTAGTTGTTGTGGATTCGTTATCTTTTATATTGATATGTCTCCCGCACTTCTGGCATCAAGCAGTATCGATAGATATATATGGTCCAATTTGGGAAATGTGTATGGGACCTAGTCACTCTTTTATGAAATAGCTATGTTTGGCAAATATGTTTGATTTCCTTCTGAACTTCCAGTTCAGTCTAATTGGTACGTGGATTTAACTTTTGAAGATCATTTCATTCCATGAAATTTCTCGACATTCCATTAATTTTGATCCTATCTCCCCCTAATGCTCTGAATCGATCTCCATGCAATCAGCGTTTCCACTAATTAAGTTCCTCTCTGGGGCGCTAAATATTCAGAAGATGGAGGTATAGAGATACGCTATGGTGGTGATACAGTATAATGGGCTGCATACATAAGAATAGAAATGCAAATTGGGAAATGCTTAATTTGAAAACGACGTATTGGATGTAAGGGGAAATAAGAATATGCAGTGTGTCAGATTTTTAGAATTAAAGTAGCAGCATGAATATTGCATTTCCCCAACAAGTATCCGACAAATTGGATTTTTAAAAAATAATGGTCTAGATTAAAATTTTCTCGGCATTCTATTTGAACTCCAATTTCCCCCTAACGCCGAGAGATGGTCTTATAACATCTTATGTAATTAGCGTTCGTTTTGATTCCTCATTATGGGTTGTAAGTAGTTGATATCCCTTAATGATGCACTATGGTAGTGATATAATTAAGGAAATGAATGACTGCATTCTAAAAGGCTTAACAATTTGGGTTATGATAAGGTATTTCAAGTTAGGAATATTTTTGGTTTTGTCATGAAAACCAATAGACTTAATGTCTCTAGATTGATGAAGTAAAAGTGAGGCTCTACCAGAGCGCACAAAGGAAATCTTATCAATAATGATAGGAAGAATTTAGAGGTTTGTATATAAAGATCATCCGAAATGGAACATAAGAAAAAAAAAAGGAGGTCATCAATATGACCAATAAGAGCGTTTGCTTCAGGCAAGGCAATTTGGTTGGATTCAACATTGTGATATTCATTTAGGTTTCAACAAAATGCTTCAAGGTGTAGCACGCACATGAGCAGTGCCTTTAACACCCCATACTTGAAGCATACTTGCTGCTAGGCCAGAGTTATGATTGTATGAATGTGGTTGTCCTCGACTAGTTGGATCATTTTGCTTTTTAGTCTGATTTTGGGAATTATTGTCGCCACCTTGGCTTTGATTCATATCCCGACTTCTTCCTCGGCCCCCCTTGGCGTTAAATGACTAGGCAACATTGTGTGCTTCGGGCACTGGTGCTGGGTCAACTGGACATTCATTATAAATTTGCAGCTTTATAAAAAAAGGGTTATGTTTTCTCAAGTTCGTGTAAGAAACATCCTTGCTTAAAATCTTGAATGCTTGACTTAGAAAGGACTATCAATATTTGCTAATAAAAAATATCCTTCAGGGATTTCTATAACGCATATGGGTCCGTTTTAGGAAGGCATTCAATTTTCATCTCATGGTTCATATGGTGACAAGAAAAAATAAAGGAAAAATAGGACTTTTAGCATTCAAGCTAGGTCTCATTGCTCGTGGACTTCTAAGTAATTGCACCCGGTGAAACCAAGCTCGGTGAATTTACACTTGGTGATAGCCGCCAAGATTGGACTTCTAAGTAATTACACCCGGTGAAACCAAGCTCAGTGAATTCACACTTGGTGATAGCAGCCAAGATCCAGATAAAAAAAAAATCTATATATGCAAATGCTGGTTAAAAACAAGGGTTCACCTCTAAAGAATAATTTATAATTCGCATAATAAAATTATAGATTATGCTAATTGAATATAATATGCATATGAACTCATATAAAGCAAATAAATTGCACATTGATAGCAATTAAATATATGAGTAGGCCTAGATTTAAGTCTAGTCCAAATACCTTAAGGGTCCGTTTGGAAAGCAGGAAAATATTTCTGGAAAATGAGTCATTTTTCGGAAAATAGTTTCATTTCCAGTGTTTGGATGTATTCTGGAAAACTATCTTTGTCTGTTTGGTTCATTTTCTGAAAAATGGGTAGAATTGTATAATGAAACATTGTAATTATTTTATTTAAAATATAAAAAATTATAATAATATTATGTATTAAAAAATAGAATTAAAAACTCGAAAAGTTAAAAAAAAAAAAACATAAATTAAAACAACATATTTCCGTCGGTTTCTCACCTCTTGGTCCATTTTCGGTCATGGGTGATATAGGATATGGGTTGGTTTTGTTCGAGAACATGCGGAATGATCATTTTTGCGATTTTGGAAAATGACTTACGGAAAAAAATTTCATAAGTCATTTTTCAGAAAAATGAACTGCATTTTCCGGGCGTTGCCAAACGCCAAAAACTCAAAAAACATTTTTCGGAAGTCATTTCACAAGTTACCAAACACACCCTAAATAAATAAACATAGGCCCAAATAACAAATGATGTAATAAGATTTTAAGAAATTGGATGGGTTAATCCAAAATTTTCTAAATTAAGCTCAAATCTTATATTAAATGAATCCATAATTTAAACCAAACTTTAATGCTTTAAACAAACCAAAGAGGCCCAATTTAATTTGTCCAACGTAATAGTCCATCACTTTGTTCTATTATTTGAACCTAACAACAATAATATGCCTTTTTTTAAAAAAAAAAATGTACTAGACCAGACCCGACCCAAACCATAATCTTTGCCATGAATTAGTCATGTCCTCTCAATATAAGCAAATTATCGTGTGAATCATGAATATAAGGTACATTTTTATTATGCTAAAAGTACATTATTTAATAGTATATGTAAAATAATGTATGTTCAGTACTTAAATAATGTACTCTAAAATAATGTATTTTATGTATAAAAAAATAATGTACTTTTAGTATATTAAAAATGTAATTTTTATTTGTGTGGACCATGGTAATAATGATTGTTAAACATAACTCATACGCAGCAGCTGGCCAAAACAGAGAAAACGTGAGAGAGAGATGCGAAGAGGAAGGGGTCGACAGTCGGAGCCATCACCACCGCTCGCCACCGTCACGGCCATCACTACCGCCGTACCTGCTTGTCAGGGAGAAGCCGAGCTGGAGATCACGATACTGCCGCCGATGCTGGCCAGACCAGAGGCAGTCCCTACCGTCCGCCGCCTCCTAGCCTGGTCGCCAGCGTCGCCTGAAGTGGAAAGTAGAAGCAGCGAGCCAAGCATCCAGCTCAGCCGCTGCCGCCGACTCCATCCACTTGGAGCCGTGATGCACTCACTGTCCGCCGCCTACTAGCCCCGTCGCAGGTGTTTTCTGATCGCAATACTCGCCGCCGTCAACCCGGTCTCCGGCGAAACCAAGTTTTGATTCCAGAGTATTTGTTGGCGTTCACCGAAAGAGCGTGTTGATAACGTGTTTTAATTGTATGACCGTTAGCTCCTAAGCGGTGAATCGAGACAAATAATAGAAAAGTAAAGAGCAAAGGAAAATATAGAGACGAAGTACATTGGACAAGTAATTCTTATTTCAATATCATCATCCTTACAAATGGGGGTACAACATATATATATAATATACAAATAATAATGACAATAATAATGCTGACTGTTACAACCGTTACAAACTTTAATCATAATGTCCACATATTAATATTATTTATAACAATATAAACTAAGATAGTATTACATCAGATAAAACATGAGACTATACCCACTAAATGAAGTACTATAATTAGAGAATTAAATATATTATAAATATAATATTTTAATGACCATAGTTAATACTCAATTAATTCAATGTAAGTATTGAACTCCCTCATCCATCTTGTAATCAACGGCCATCATAGGTGATGGAGTTTGTGATTGAAGAACAATGAGAGTCTATATTCCCAGAATATGAAAGTGATGAAACAAAATCATCAAAGCCTTCACTTCGAGAAATAGTCAAGCCGGCAGTGGAGAGAGTGAGCAATGATAAATCCGGCAAAGCTACAGAGCCTTCCAAGTATCGAAGAATTTGTTGAATGTTAGGTCTAAATTCTGTATCTACTAAAGAACACAACAATCCAAGTTTTAAGACAATGTTTACCTCTTCAACAACATAATCTTCACCAAGTTTAGGATCAATAATCTGCAATATTTCGCCTCTATTCCATGACAAAAACACCCACTCTACCAAAATAAGAACCTCATAAGGCGCTTTATGTTCTATAGCCCTTCTGCCACATACAACTTCAAGTAAGAATACTCCAAAAGCAAACATATCAGAAGTTGTTGTGGCCTTCAATGTTCTAATATATTCTGGGGCAAGGTAGCCATGTGTTCCTGCTAGATGTGTAGTTTGAGGATCGGATCCATGATCATACAATCTAGCTAAACCAAAATCTCCAAGTCTTGCATTCCAATCACTATCTAGTAAGATGTTACTAGCCTTTATATCTCTGTGAACCACCACCTTCTCCCACTCTTCATGGAGATAGAATAGAGCTGATGCCACTCCTTTGATGACTTGAAATCTTTGGTTCCAACTAAGGGTGCATACTGGTTTTTCAAACAAATATCTGTCAAGACTTCCATTAGGCATGCACTCATAAACCAAGAGCAACTCTCCTTTACGTCTGCAATAGCCAAGAAGAGGAACTAAATTCCTATGACACAACCGCCCCAAACTAACAACTTCAGCAATAAAGGATCTCATTCCCTGTGTTGATTGGTGGTAAACTTTCTTCACAGCAATCTCAGTTTTTGAGTTGGGTAACACTCCTCTATAAACTTTGCCAAACCCCCCTGCCCCCAATATTTGTTTGTCTGAAAACCCCTTGGTGGCAAAGTACAATTCTTTGTAATTGAACCTATGAGGTCCATACTCGAGTTCCCAGTCCTCAAGCAACTCTGCAAACTTCCTCTTCCTTAATACATAATAACCCACTCCACACACAATAACAACCAGAGAAAATATTGCAATCACAGGCACCCCAATGACTAGAAATCTAGATTTTCTCTTAGGCCCTCTTGGAAGCTTTGGAAGTTTAGAGGGATCTAGTTCTTGAGCAATGCCATTCATTTTGAAGCTCCACCCAAGAATATATTGGGTTGATACAGCTGAACCAGTGGCCGATGTGAAGCCAACCGACACGGTTTCTAGTACGTCCAGAGAAATATCATGGGGGAAAGACAAAAGAGGCTTACTTGGTTTACCCACACTGAGAGGAGCCACAGTGACATTCATTTCCTTAGCTCTGCCATCATATTCTACCCAAACTTGTATTGGCTTGCCACTTCCAAGACTAAAGCTATAAAATTGGTTGCCCTGATAGTACCCTGCTGGTTTTGCTAAAGCTGATCTCAAGCCGTTGATATCAATTCCTACATGGTTGTTATCGATATCATCAAATTGAGAATTCTGGACGGTATCGAGCTCCACTGCCACCACATGGCTGGAAACATTGCCATAGGAGTTTGTTTCATTGAAAAGGCCAAAATATGGGTCCCAAAATGCTCCAGGAAGGCCTCCTGGTGGTGTAATGGCAAAGGTAAGGCCATAGTACAAACTCTGAAACTTGGGCACGATAGCACAGACAAAAGTGGTGGAGAAGGAGAAAGCAGAGGCGTTGGTTGAGTTCTTGAAATTGATAGGCATGGGGTAGAAGGCACGGCCTATCTGATGATTGGTTTCATTTGTTAGGCTGAGTAAGCCATTGGAAGTGATTTGGGCTATTCCGTCGAGGCTCAGATTGGCTGAGCTAAATCCGTTGAATGTGAATTCAAGGTCTCCAGACGTTGCGAAGCATAGTTGTGCAGTAAAGATGGCTACCACAATTACAAGCTTGAGACGCATCGTTTCGTTGAGTTGCAGACTTGCAGTATGTGTCTCAGAAAAAATTCTCACACTATACAAATGCAAGGAGTCACTTGTCAGAGGTTAATTTGTGGGAACCACTCGGAAACCACGCGGTTTCCTCGCACCTCGACGTCCTCAACACAGAACAGCGATACATTTGTTCTATTCTTAGATAAATTGAGGCTCTATTTGACGTTCTTAATTGAAAAGCTACTGAAAGGTTAAATGAAAAGATAATTGTTAATAAATTAGCTAATGTTATAAATGTTATTATTATTATTGTCATTATCTCAAGAAATTTCATTTGCCTTTTATTTATTCCATTATTTGTGTTGAAGGTTATGGAGAGTTATATGGATGTATATGTATTTATATTGAAGGCTTAATGAAGGGATTAGGTTGAATTCTTGAGTTCTATAACTTGTGTTTTACTTTTCTCGCTCTCTACTCTTTTATTCAATTTTGCAATCTTGCTCATACGTACAATCAACGCGTTACCGTACAACAATCTCGATAGACGGGGCTAATGGAAGGGCAAGTATACCACGTTATAAGCACGTACGAATCTCTATCATAATTTCCGGTGAACAATATATGTGATATCTTGTATTGTGCATTTTATTCTAGAATCTATAACATTGTTTATGCATAGGGGGTGTTTGGTTATTAGCTTATCAGCCAAAATTGACTGATTTGACCATTTTCAGCTGTTTGACATAGTCAATCAACTGAAATGAGTGTTTGGTTAATGATTTTTTTTGTTCAGCTGATTAATCTCAATAAGCTGAATTTTGAAAAGGTAAGTGATGTAGCGTTTTTGAGTGGCTGGTTGCAATTAATTTCTAAAAGACAACTTTACCCATCAATCTTCTTCTTTTCTCCCCTTCTCCCCTTGTCACTTGCATGCTGCAGCCATGGACAACACTCAAGAACACATACACATCTAAACTCTCAAATTAAAAGTAAATAATAAATGAAAAAAACTATCAACTTATCACAAAAATCTTCATCCTCAAAATTCAGAACACAACAAATACACAAACTATATTTTTTAATTTACAAATATAAAAAAAACAATGAAAAAAATAAACCAAATCGATCATCTTCATCCTTGCTGTCATTGATTCTCGCCCTTCTTCTTCCACATTGCTTCTTGCCTTCGATTCTCGCTTATTTTTTTTTTTTCTGATTTTCTCCACTGCTTCTCGCTATTTCTTGTCTGATTTGGGGGCTTGGGGAAGAGGGTTTAGGGATTTGATACGGGTGGGTGGGTTTGCTATTTTAATAATAATAATAATAATAATAATAATAATGTGATCTGCCAATCTTGTGATGATGAGTCGCGTACCGTTATAAAGACCAAGAAAATGATCTATCTTCCACAATAACATAACAGGTGCACCGACCTTTAATTAATGTCAATGAATGATTAATAATTTAGGAGTGTGTACTTCTTATAGATTTTCATCTCTGGTTCTGCCTTACACAAAGAGTTACAACTTAAATATGCTCGTCCTTTTGCAATATTCATGCCGCACATGTACTGATTTATTTGATCAACAACATCTAAAGTCTTCGAGCGGATCACTGACCTTTCAGCTATGAGTCATCAAGCGTGCCATATCTTAAGTTTGAAATTTTAAAAAATCATTTTTAATGTAATCAAAGCATTGAGTCATAACAATATTGACACTGAAATTTTAATTTTATAATATACATGTATATATATTCTGTGATTTTTTCCATAAAATTAGTTTTGATAGTCAAACTATAAAACATATTGATTATACCGATCGCTAAATTTCAAAATGTTTCAGATTCCAGGTATATATAAGTAAAACTCACATCTAAAGCCTACTTTTTTTTGTCAATATTTCATACATATAAAGCAAGTCTTTGACTATTGTGAGAAGTTAGTAACCTTGAGTCTAACATACAACATAAAGTATTGTGTGATAGTGGGTAGTAACCTTAATAATATAGGAGTGTTTTTGGGCGGGAAGTTAAAGTTTAGGATATTGTTTTTATTAATAGTATAGATTGCATTATATTGTAGGGAAATATATGTATTGTATTATTACAATTAGTAATTTTAATCTAGAATTGTATTACGAATAGGAACATAGGTAAGAATATATTTTATTAGAATTGTATTAGTATATTTTAATTTACAATTGTATTACGAATATGATTTATATTACAATATTTTAAAATATTACGCAAACCTTAATAGTATATATTACAATATTTTAAAATATTACGCAAACCTTAATAGTATAGGAGTCAATATTTTAAAATATTACGCAAACCTTAATAGTATAGGAGTGTTTTTGAGCGGGGAGTTAAAGTTGAGGATATTGTTTTTATTAATAGTATAGATTGCATTATATTGCAGGGAATATATGTACTGTATTATTAGGATTAGTAATTTTAATCTAGAATTGTATTACGAATAGGAACGTAAGTAATAATATATTTTATTAAAATTGTATTAGTATATTTTAATTTACAATTGTATTACGAATAGGATTTGTATTACAATATTTTAAAATATTACGCAAACCTTAATAGTATATATTACAATATTTTAAAATATTACGCAAACCTTAATAGTATAGGAGTCAATATTTTAAAATATTACGCAAACCTTAATAGTATAGGAGTGTTTTTGAGCGGGGAGTTAAAGTTGAGGATATTGTTTTTATTAATAGTATAGATTGCATTATATTGCAGGGAATATATGTACTGTATTATTAGGATTAGTAATTTTAATCTAGAATTGTATTACGAATAGGAACGTAAGTAATAATATATTTTATTAAAATTGTATTAGTATATTTTAATTTACAATTGTATTACGAATAGGATTTGTATTACAATATTTTAAAATATTACGCAAACCTTAATAGTATAGGAGTGTTTTTGAGCGGGGAGTTAAAGTTGAGGATATTGTTTTTATTAATAGTATAGATTATTACATTTGTACAATAACACGACTCAACACGACCAATCTCACGGACAAAGATCTATGTGACATTTCTCACACGAGTGACCCTTTGCAAAATTGATTCTGTTGTGATAGTATATTACTAAGTAGGGAAAAGTGTCAAATTGACACCCTAAGTGGGGTGGATAGTGCAATTAGGCCCCCTAACTGAAAAAAGCTCCATTTAAGCCCCCTAAACCGGTAAAAAAGTGCAATTGAGTCCTAAATGACTTGTTTATCAGGTTTTTTTTTTTTGAAGGTAAACTTGTTTATCAGGTTAATACCCCTTGGACTGAAATTAAGTGCAAAACTTTGTAATTTGTATCACATTTGGTCATAATATCAAATTAATTTGTATTCTATAAATAATTTTAATATTTTTTAATTTTTTTAAAACAAAAAAAAAACCAAAATAAAAAAAATCGGCAATCCCAACTGGGGATGGCCGACTTTTTTTTTTCTTTTTTTTTTTCAAAAACATTATTTAAATAATTATTTTTATATTATTAAAAAAATTTTGTAAAATTATTTTAAATAATTTAAAAATAATTATTTTAAATAATTTAAAAATAATTATTTTAAATAATTTAAAAATAATTATTTTAAATAATTTTAAAAAAATAGAAAATTACATTTTTCGTCTCTAAAGGAGAAGTGAGCACAAAAGAACGAAAAATGCAATGCCAACATATTCGTCCGTGAGTTATACTAAAATTGTAAATTTCATCCCTAATGTTTTATTAATAAAGGCACGAAAAGTGCAACATTAATTATAACTTAGGAACGAAAAATGCGTATGGCCAACACTTGGGGACGAATTCTACAAATTAATTTGATAGTAGGACCAAATTATTAAACGGCCGGTGGCTGTTTTTTATTTTTTTTTTAATTTTTTATTTATAATAAATAATATTTTTAATAAATAAAAATATTTTTTTGAACTGAAATAAATAAAAATATTTGTTTTGAAAAATAAAATAAAATAATGAAAAGTATCAAATTAGCCCCCTAAACTGGGTGGATAGTGCAATTTGGCCCCCTAACTGAATTTGACCTGATAAACAAGTCATTTAGGACTCAATTGCACTTTTTTGCGGGTTTAGGGGGCTTGAATGGAGCTTTTTTCAGTTAGGAGGCCTAATTGCACTATCCATCCGACTTAGGGGGCCAATTTGACACTTTTCTCTACTGAGTATAAATTTAATAAACAGTCGTATTCAGCATTAAAAACAATGCTTCAATCAGATAAGCATGGTTCAGCGTCTTGAATATTCAGCACTTAAAATAAACAATATATCGACGCCTGAGAGATTCGAACTCTCGCGGGGAAACCCCATGTACTTAGCAGGCACACGCCTTAACCACTCGGCCAAAGCGTCTTAACAATGTTCTGTTGGTGAAGTAAAATACTTAATAGATACAATATCATTTGATGGGGAAAATTTACTATGTAACCCAATTAAATGAAAGGATAACAGTGTAAAGTGAGAAGAATGCCTTCAAAGGATAAAATATTATTTGCAAAGATGGTTAAAAGGTTAATTACATAAATTGTGTAGTAATGAGACAATATGTTTAAACTTTAAACCAGACAAAAGAATAATTATTTATACAACTCAGGTACGAGAATGACTTGCATGACTTGTATTGACGTAGGCGTCTCACGTAGACAAGCAGTTGGAAGGGTCTTGATAGGCAGTGGCTTTCTCCGACCTGACTTTCCCAACTCAAGTTGGCCTGCGCTTTTGTCGACCACGAGACTAGAGTTGAATTTTTTTCTTTTCCGTCACTGGTTGAGTCATATCCACTCTCTGTCCTATGTACTGAGTCCAATATATCCATCAAAATAGTTATTTATTAAAATAATTGATTCCTTGAGGTACATATACAACCTACAGTTGCGAGTATCTAAACATTTTTTAATTTATAAAATTTGAATGATTATACATTTCATCGTTCTTGTACGATATATCTACTCATAGTAATGAGATTGAATTGCAATAACTATATATTCTAATATCATAAATATATATTTGTCCACCAGGATAATTTGTATCTAGATTTGTCTTTCTCTGTCCATTTAACGGTCAAAGTACACCCACGTACGTTCGCTCCGGGAGGCACGGGAGCAGGCCCAGGGGGAATCGTCACTCGAGGGAATTGGACCCGCATTCTCCCGAAATTCTCCCCCACAAAGAGAGCTCACTTGCTATTTGAGCTACCCCATTGGGTTTAACTAGTCATGTTTTACATACATTTAAAGTGTAGATTTGTAAACTCATTATCCAAGGAACAGTTATTGGGCTCTAACAATATGCATAGATTATTGGCCAAAATGGTGCAAAGCCATTTGAGTTAATGTGGGCAAATTAATGCGTGGACCAAATAGCTCTGTGAACCATGAATGCAATATACAATTTTTTTTGAGAAGAATGCAATATAAAATTTTAATGTACTAAAAGTATATTATTTGTGTATTGAATGTACATTATTTGATCATATATAAAAAAAATTATGTACTTTTTAATAATGTACTTTATGTATACAAATAATGTACTTTTAGTATATTAAAAATTTACTTTTTATTTATGATTCACACAAATGTGTAGACCATGTTTCATGAAAGAGTTCATACCAACCATGGTTTCTCGAGTTTGATGGTTTTGTCATCTATAGTCCTAAACTTTCAATTTGGATTCCGTAATCCTCCGAGTTTCAATTTTTTACCTTCTGTGGTCCTTCGACTTTCAAATTTAACTATTTGTGGTCCAAGTTAACCACCAATAGTCGTTTACCTTTCGAAATGTGTGTGTGTGTGTGTGTATATATATATATACACATATATATATGTTAATGATCAAATTAGAGTCACTGCTTAGGTGAGAACGTGAGAACAACATGAACGTACACAATCTACTACATCGAATGCACACAATCTACTCCGATGTAGATTATGTGCATTGTGTGCTTGAAATATTAGATTGTGTGTATTAATATAACAGATTGTATACATTTATGTTGTAGTTCATAGTTCTCACCTAAGGGGTGGTTCTTACTTGAACACAAGCATATATATATATATATATATATATATATATATATATATATCTTTTTTTTTCTTTTCTTGACCTTAGTTCAGATGCGGCCACGCCTTAATGTGCCGGTCAGTGCGGTTATAAATTATACATTTTATAAACTTCATTACTTAATAATATTATAAGTATAAAGTAAAAATAAAAATATTATATATAAATTATATATTAATGTTAAATAAATTATAATTATATTTCAAACTAGCACATTTACACTAATAAATATAAATTTATTCATCATTCAATTAATCTAAACCCCAATTTTCAAATTCCAACTTTAAGTAGTTCGAATTATGGAGCTACCCCATTAAAATTTGGACTAGCCCTATTGGGCCATCGGGCTTATCGGTTTCGGACTTATCGGGCTATCTCGTTTGGACCATCGATCCATCGGTTTCGATTTTAGCGGGCCATCCTATTGGATTCGAGCTAAGATTGACATCTCTAGTGCTATGCACATGCTTCTAGAAAATTCTATCAACTATGAAAAGTTGTGTAAAAATCCAAGATAGATCTAGATAAAAAGATGTAGGAAACCTCGAAAATGTGTAGCAAAGTGTCTCGCGCATTACAATTTGCTTTCTTGTTCTTTCTAATTGTTTGATTTCTCTTACATGGTAAGGACTTGTATACATTTATGTTTGATGAAATATGGACTAGAGGTAGTCAACCAAGCAGTCAGTCTGGCATTGGATGGTAGTCAGACTGACACTCGAACTCGGCACTTAGCTCCGAGACTTGACCAATCAGCTTTGGGAGCAAAAGAACGAATTAAATGGCAATGATACATGTACAAAACTACCTATGAAAATAGTGAATTTTGGCTTAGCACCGCTCAAAATAGTGAACTTTGGCTTGTGTAAAAAATATTGTGTCTTTATTTAATTTTATCACCATTCTGCCTTTATCATTCATTCAATCGGTCATGCCGGCCCGTCGAATGACTACCCTCGAGGTCCCCATAGTCAGAAAACCAACAATAAGTGTTTATGCTGTAACTTTCAAATTGTTCTTGTGTTTTATATACATTTAATTTGTTTTTATGTTTATTGAATTTCTTATTTGTTATTTTCAAATTTTTGGATAAGTTGTCCAAATAGTTTGATGTGATGTCTATTGAATTTGCGTGTCTATCGCAAATTTAAGCGGATATGATCAACTTAAATTGTGCTATTGTTACATCATATTTCATTCATGTTATGGACGAACACAAGAATAAAAAATTCATATTAGCACCATATCATCAAGAGTAAGTCTTTTACTTTATGTTTTTAAAAAAAAAAAAAGAAAAAGAAAAAAAGAAAAGGTAACTTAATAAAGTTTATATATTACATTAAGGACAACAGATATGACTCCAAATTTTACAAACACAAAAAAACTAAGATGCTAGCTAACTATTAACCAGCAATTCCATAAACACCAAACTAAGAATATTATCCCGTATTGACCATCATTACACATAATCAGCGGCCTCCAGAGAGAATAGAGTTTGCGACAGAGGAGCAATATGCGCTTCTCCTTTCTCCGGAGGATGAAAGGGACCCAACAAAATCATCAAAACCTTCGCTCTGACCAACTATTAGGCCTGCTGTGGAAAGGGAAAGTGATGATAACTCTGGAAGTACCATAGAACCATCCAAGTACAAAACCACTTGTTGCATGCTTGGCCTAGACGTTGGGTCTAGAAGAGAACACAATAGCCCAAGTTTTAAAACCAAGTTTGCTTCTTTGGTAACATAATTGAGCCCAAGTTTGGGATCAATAGCCTGCAAGATCTCACCTCTACTCCACCAAGAAAATACCCATTCTACCAAAAGATCATCCTCATTTGGGGCTGCGGGCTCTATAGGCCTTCTGCCACATGCAACTTCAAGCAAGAATGCTCCAAAAGCGAACACATCGGAGCTAGTTGTGGCCTTGCCTTTTCTAATGTGCTCCGGGGCAAGGTACCCAAGAGTTCCCACTACATGCGTAGTCTGAGGATCAGTTCCATGATCGTACAATCTAGCTAGCCCGAAATCTCCTAGCCTTGCATTCCACTCGCTATCTAGCAAGACGTTACTGGCCTTTATATCTCTGTGAACCACCACCTGCTCCCATTCTTCGTGTAGATAGAATAGCGCCGATGCTACTCCTTTGATTACTTGAAACCTTTGGTTCCAATTGAGGGATGATTTCGGCTTGTCGAACAAATACTTGTCAAGACTTCCATTCGGCATGTATTCGTACACCAAGAGCAACTCTCCTTTGCGCCTGCAATAGCCTAGAAGTGGAACTAAATTCCTATGACTTAACCTCCCCATACTAACTACTTCAGCAATGAATGCCCTCATCCCATGTCTTGATTCATGGGAGACTTTCTTTACAGCAATCTCATTTTTTGAATTAGGCAACACTCCTCTATAGACTCTCCCAAAGCCCCCAGTCCCTAAAAGCTCCTTCTCTTTGAATCCTTTAGTGGCAGTGTACAATTCTTTGTACTTGAACCTATGAGGCCCATACTCAAGCTCCCAATCTTCAAGCACTTCTGCAAACTTCTTTTTAATCATTACATAATAAGCTGCACCTAAAATCACTGCTAGAATAGAAACAGGCAAAATCACAGGCAAACCAATTGACAAAAACTCAGACCTCTTCTTGGATCCCAATCGAGGCAGATTTGGAAGTCGAGAGATCTCAAGCGCTTCGGCCACGCCATTTACCCTGAAGCTCCACCCCAGAACATAGTGGATTGAGGTTATAGACCCCGTTGCGGATGAAAACCCGAGGTACATGGTTTGGCCTATGATTGGAGTAAGATCATAGGACAAAGACAACAGAGGAATTTTTGGTTTGGGTACATTTATAGGTGCTAAACTAACATTAATTTGCTTCTTTGGACCACTATACTCCACCCAAGCTTGCATTGGCTCCCCACTGATCAGACTCAAGTTCTGAGGCAAAGAACCATTACCAACATAACCTGCTGGTTTTGAAACTTGGGACTTCATTTGATTTATGTTGATCCCAACATGGTTATCATTGATATCCTCAAACTCGCGGCTTAACAAAGTATCAAACTCAACTGCAAAGAGATGGTTTGTGAGGTTACCATTAGTTGTGTCATTGAGAAGGCCAATATAGGGGGCTGGAAGACCTCCCAGAAGGCTCCTTTTTGGTGCAATTGCAAAGGCCAAGCCATGACCACCCAAAGTAGAGTATTCCGGGACTATGGCAAACACAAAGGTAGTCGAGAAAGAGAGAGCCCAAGCAGTTGATGTGTTCTTGAACCTAATCGGAATTGGGTGAAAGGCATGGCCTGTCTTTAGCCTAGAGGAATTTGTTAGCTTCAAAAGGCCATTGGAAGTGAGCTCTGCTAAGCCATCTAGGCTAAGGTTTGCAGACCTGAACCCAGTGTAAGTGAATCCAGTATCTTCACTGTCTGCAAACTTTCTTAGACTATAAACTATTAATATCAAAAGCTTTACAAACATGGCTAAAGATCAATCAAACTAGCTTAGCTTCTTGCTGAACTCTGATTCTTCTCAAGCATTATATATGCTGTTAGTGTTCTCAATGTGCCTTATTTTTCAATGCATAATGCTTTAATTGATTGGTAATTGGATACAATATAATATCCTACCTAAGATTGATTGATAGTGTTGGGCCATATTTTATTTATAACTTGGACAGTGCAGTAGACAACACAGCCTACCCGATTTCGCCACGAATGCTTGTCTGGATCAACTTCACTATTTTCATATTGATATTTGTCTAATTATTTACGGTAGAGCATGATGAAGGACCAAATCCAGTAATTGGTGGCTAAGGAATTGTTGGATCGAGAATGGTGTTCAGCATTATACCTCTCAAAAATGTAGCTGTATATAAAGAAATAAAATTGTGCCTTTCACTGTAAGCTATAATTTTGTCATAGTGATAAGTGTTGTGTCTTTATATATGTTCGACTATTAAGTGTGGCTAGGTGTCTTATTACACAAGTTTTTTCTTCTCTTTTATTATTATTTTTATTTATATGATTCAACTTTCAAGGTAGTAAGTACTTGGCCGGTAAAACCTGTAAAGAATACAGAGCTGCCAAGTAATATTGTTGGACCCACAGAACTGTTATTTGGACAGAAAATTTTCACCCCCCATGACACGGATTTGAAAATTGGAATTTTACTTTTTTACTTAATAATGATAGGTTTGAAAGATATTGTTTCAAAAGTATTAGTTTTTGATTAACAAATAATAGTTTTATTTAGATGTGATATGTGCTATGTCTTGACAACTGTTAGTTTTTAATTGGGAAGCAGTATGGTTGTTCTTCGAAAATATTATATTAATTTTGGCCGGAAATAAATGAATTTTATTTTAGTTCTACTATGTGATACTTAATAACAAATATTTAGTATTCAATTAGAAAAGTATGTATTACCTTTTAACTAAAAAGTGATAAGTTGTTTTTATTTTTTTTTTCAATTCAAAAAGTAATATATATTGTCATGTACTCATTTTATTGGGAAAGTCTTGATCCAAGAGGTAATGAAAACTGGTGGGCTTATGGAGTTGGGTCATGGGTGCACAGCAACGCCATACACATGACTTGACTATTGGAGGGAGGGAGTAAAATATTAAGGAGTTGCTGTCAATGGTTATCAAACCCAGGACCTTGCTGGTAACACAAGCACCAACCACCCAGCTATCCAAATCTCATGTTTTTCAAAAGGCAGGATGCTCTACTTATCTGTGCGAAGATCGCTAACATCCAAGTAGTGGGGAACACGTGTATGACCAATAATAATGGCAAGTTAGAGTTGTACATTTGTCAAACATCTGGAAGAGCTCTATACTATAAATAGGCAACCTTATTTCCTCTAAAGACACCATCCCTTGGTTCGTACAATTTTTTTTTTTTGAAAACCATTGGTTCGTACAATTATTCATAGTAAAATGGTATGAGTTCCTAATCTTATAGCTTGTACTATTTATTTATTGTTTTGGTTGCAGTTTTATACAAATATTTCGGACTTTGTACTACTCTTATGGGCTCCCATATTTTGAACATTCATACCCGGTTTATGATAAATCTAGTCCCAATTAAACCATCATATTGCTTTAAAGTGACAGGATAATTGGGCATCCAGCATCCCGACTCGAACCACAAGAAGACAAGCACTGACATGAAGGAAGATAAATGGCCACTAGTTACGTAAAGACGGCACGCACATTGAAGGGAAGAGTTATTATCAACGGCTCCATCACCATACATTGAAAGCTCACCATCGTATTGTCCGTCCGTTACAATTCATAGAAGAGGAGACGTTGCACCTGAAATATAAGTAGAAGCCTGTTGTAGGAGGAATGGGGGTCTGGTTTCTTACACACAAGCACTACTGTACTGAGACTGAAATCACTTATTGTACTGAATTATCATATTTCACTTATACACAAATTATATTTCGGTAACATATTTACCGTCATTAGTGCTTTCACTGAGAGCTGAGATCAAATCTCAGGCAAGCTCTACATATTACAAAAGTACTAGTTTATCATTGGAGATGGCGGGATGAGGATCTAGCAGCTCCCATGGATCTTGTACTATAACGGCAACCATGGCCGCAAGGGCGATCTTCGTAGTAGCCCAAGCTGACAGCTATGAACCCGAACTGGGTGTGGTTTTGCAACAAGTTCATGAGACGGTTGGCCTGTTCCTCCGTCTCCATGTCGACGCCGATGAGGCAATCCAGTGCATCTCCTCCTCAAGTGGTGTCCGCCTTATCCAGTCCGTCGCCTCCTCAAGTGGAGTCCACCCCATCTAGTGCGTCGCCTCCTCAAGTGGCGTTTGTCTCATTCAGTGCGTCGCCTCCTCAAGTGGCGTCCGCCTCATCAAGTGCATACTCCTCCAGTGGCGTCGCCTTTTCAAGTGGCGTTCGCCTCATCCGGTGCATCGCCTCCTCAAGTGGCGTCCGCCTCATCAAGTGCGTCTGCCTCCAGTGACGTCGCTTCCTCAGGTGGCGTTCGCCTCATCAAGTGTGTCCGCCTCCAGTGACGTCGCTTCCCCAGGTGGCGTCCGCCTCATCAAGTGCGTCGCCTCCTCAAGTGGCGTCTGCCTCATCAAGTGCGTCGCCTCCTCAAGTGGCGTCTGCCTCATCAAGTGCATCCGCTTCCAGTGGCGTCTGCCTCATCAAGTGCATCCGCTTCCAGTGGCGTCCGCCTCATCCAGTGTGTCGCCTCCTTAAGTGGCGTCCGCCTCATCAAGTGCGTCCGCCTCATCCAGTGCATCGCCTCCTGAAGTGGCATCGCTTCCTAAAGTGGCGTCCGCCTCGTCAAGTGTGTCCGCCTAATTCTATTTTAAAAAATAATAATAATGACAAAGGAAAAAAAATAAAAATAAATAAATAATTTATAATATATTCCCTTAAGACCAGCATGGGATTCGATATGGCTAGCTACCTGACGGGAGGGTGTTTTCTGGGTCAAGCTTAAGGCTTGGTTACGAAAAGACCACACTCCCTTAGGGCCGGCACAAGATCCGATCCCGCTAGCTACCTGATAGAAGGGTGTTTCTTGGTCAAGCTTAAAGCTTGATTACGAAAACGCTATCCCCTAAGGAGTAGTACGGGGCCTAACCTCGCTCACTACCGTACAGAAGAGCTAACATTTGAATGAGCCTACGGCTGGTCGAAATGAGCTCGCACACAAAGCGCCAAAAAAAAAATCGGAACATAGCCTGGCCTCGGCCACTTTTGACCGAGGCCTCGCCTCGGCCGCCGTGTTTTGCCTTAAAAAACAATTTCATCTCTGTTCTGCACTATTATTACTCCCTAGTTGACTCGGTTACGCTCGCAAACTGGGGAATAGGGCCGCGTTTGTGGCCGAGGCGTGGCCGAGGCCGTCGCGTTTTGCCTTAAAAAAAACAATTTCATCTCTGTTTTGCACTATTATTACTTCTTAGTTGACTCGGCTACGCTCGCAAACTTGGGAGTAGGGGGACTGGTGACAAGATAATTGGGCATGCAACACCCCGACCCGAATCACAAGAAAACAAGCACTGACCCAAAGGAAGATAAACGGCCACCAGTTACGTAGGACTGCACATTGAAGGGAAGAATTATTATCAACGACTCCATCACCATACATTGAAAGCTCACCATCATTCTATCCGTTACAACTCATAGAAGAGGAGTCGTTGCACTTGGAGTATAATTAAAAGCCTGTTGTAGGAGGAATGGCTGTATCTTTTCTTACACACAATCACTACTGTACTAAGATTGAAATCACTGATTGTATTGAATTATCATACCTCACTTATACACATATTATATTCTGGTAACATACTTACCGTCAACGAGTATTACTTTTTGCGAGATATAGACATTTTTATGGGATCAGTAGAAAATTGTGTGCTTATGAAATGTTAAAGATATATATTAATTAAATTTGAACAGTCTCACACAAAATCAACTGTAAAAAAAAATAAATTCATGAATATATGTTAAAATTTTCACTAATAATTTCTAAATGAGTTAATACTTAGATTTATTTATTGACCATTTCAACTACCTAAAAGAGTGGTTGAAAAAAAGTTTTTTTTTTTTTGTTAATTATAACAAAGTGTATTTATAATGAATTTAAAATAATGGATTTTAATGAAATTTTAATTCTTTTAATTGAGTCTCTCTAAACTTTTGTAGACTTTATAAAATTTTATAACAATATATATATATATATATATATATATATATATATATATATATATATATATATATATATATATAAATGTAATATGGATAGATCGACCTTCAATATCTTTTATGGACCTTTTTTTTATTTTAAAAAGTCTACAAAAGTCATTAAAATTCTAAGTTGAATACATATTCACAAACTTTCAATGACTTTGATTTTTATTATTTATAATTTTCTTACAAAAGTGAAAAGTTGTAGTACGTGTATATTATAAAATTCTTTTTTCATAAAATATTTTTTCTTCCTCCACATCAACATTTTCAATTAACTTCTTTATTTTTATTCATAGTACGGTGAGACATTATATCGCCATCATATATGTATACAATATTAATAAACACCAACCCATCGAACCACCTATAAACAACTATTTCATATGAAAATTTATAACAATATTGAATACAAATAATTTATAATATGGAGTAACAAAATACACTGCCGGAAATTATGGTTTTTCCGACCTCATTTCCGACCACCCAAAAATTTGGTCGCAAAAAGTGGCTTTTTTTCATTTTTCCGTCAAAGGGTCACTGTGGTCGGAATGTGGTCGGAATATCCGACCACTTTTAGTACGTGGTCGGAAATTCCGACCACGTTTTACAAAATGGTCGGAAAAGTTCCGATGCACCTCTGTATGTTCAGTAGAATTGGAAATCAACCATAATAATTTGCATCTACTCACTTAGGTTTCAACATTTCAAATGTAAATTTTAGACAGACTTTGATACCTAATGGCTAATTATACCTAATTGGAAGAGCATTTGTAACAGATATTGAGAAGTTGAAACTTAGCAGCAAAGCAAGATCTATGGAAGTTGAGAGAGTCTTAGGTTTTTTCTCCGAAATCACAAAGGTTTTTGATATTTATGTGTTGAAAGTTCTTGTTTCCTTTTGCTGTGAACTGTCATATGTGAATATTCTTTAGAGTTAATGTGGCCTAATTTTGGTTATATTCATTAAACTACAGGATGGGATCAACCCTGGTGCAAATTTATTATATGCAGTGGACCTTGTCTCTGGGTATATACTTGCGCTTTTTCTATATCTATCAGTTAAAACCAGTTATATCTTCCTATTTCTATAATATATGAATAATATTATATATTTTGAGAAGGTTTGCTTGCACATATTCAATGAACAAGCACACAATCAGATTTATGATCTACCACATCTAGGTTTTGTTATGAATTGACTATTTATGTTATTTTTCAAAGCAGACTAAACACTGGTAAAGGTTATGCATTTCTTTTCCAAATTTAATGGGTGATCAATTTTCTATAGCCTATTGATAAACAATCTGTTCTTGACTCCGAGATTTTGTGCTGTCTCATTCATATTCTCAGTTCTCTTCTTGGTCCCAATGAGGGTCTCCTAAGGCAATCTGTGGGCAATAATACAGAACAAGGGCTAGCAGAGAACAACCATGATGTTGATGTTGCATCACGTTGTCGGCTTGAGGTAGCTTCTTTGCATGCTTGTTCTCTCCTCTTTACTACCCAGTTCCGAACGCAAATGCCTGTTTTTGTACTAGTGTATCTTACCAACATGCAATATATATATATATATATATATATATATATGTATCACTACAGAGGGATTCTCTGTAGTGAAATGATTTTTTTTTATTTCTTGCCTCCAGTTTTCCGACCACCAAAAAATTCCGACTAACGGTAGTCGGAAATACCGGACTCGCCTGGTCGCTCAGTCGGAATTAGCGACGAGGGTTTTTCCGGACACTCAAATTGGTCGGAAAAGTGGTCGGAACAGGTTTTTCCGACCTATTTAAGGCCATTTCCGACCACTTTTGGGTGGTCGGAAATATAATGATTTTCCAGCCGTCATAGTTCCATTAAAATATTTAAAACTATACTTACTAGTTATGCATTAAAAAAATTTAAAACTAAAAAATATAATATTAATAATAATGAAATTTTTTTTGAATAAGATGTACTACTGGGAATAGCAACAAAAGAGTTGCTATTTACATGCCTAAAGTTGGGCTGTAAACAACTTCTCTTGCCACTGTTCTCAACTCCAGGTTGTTAAAACAAATTGGAGAAAAATAGGGCAATCCCCAATCAAGTTTGTCAAAATAGCAATCACAAGGGTATAAGTTTGACTTCCGACTGGAGCAGTCTATATGCTTTCTTGGTTTGAGTCAGCTAACTATGAGCAAATTAAACTAAATTGGTTTACCTTATTGTGGTCCTTTGTTGGTTAGGTTCCAAGGCTGAGAGGTTATGTTTACCTAATACACACCCTTGAATAGTGGCTACGAGTTTCTTTCGTTACTAAAAAAAAAACGAGTTTCCCTCGTTACTCAAAATATTTGAAAAAAATTTATATTATAATGGTGGTACGGGGTGAATATCGAAAAAAAAGTTTTTAAAAATATACAAGTATTTACAAAGATAGATTAAAAGTTTGCATTGTTTAAGTATGTAGGGAGAAAAAGCTTCTAGAAAAAGTTTACAAGTTTGGAGTCTAAAAAATGAATTTCAACTATTTATATCCGGGAAGAAAAACTCTACAAAAATCGTAATTTAGCAGGTTCTATAGAAGTCAATCACTTTTTGAATACCACTATAGAATTTTAAATAATTTGTAAAATTCTAAATCGAATCCCCGCTAATTTTTAAGGATTGTTTAAAAGTTAGAATCAAATAAGAATAGACTTTTAAAGACTATTTAAAAGTTTATCAAATACCACAACATTTTTAAAATCTCCTTAAAAAGTTTTAAAGTCCATACGAATCCATACACCCCTAAATATTTAATATTTTTTTGGGTAATCAAAAAATTGGTTGAAATTTCACAATTTCCTAACTGTGTTTCAATACAATGTCTATTAATATTCATCTATGACATTTCCGGCCTTTTCGAAATTAATTTACAGAATAATGTTTAAATAGGTCACTGAACTGCAATATATAATTGATTATTGAACTCAAAAAATTGTAATTAGGTCTTGAACCATTTAAAATTATATAATTAAACTGGAATTTATATATTTAACCTGTTATTGCTTATGTGATGGTTAGTTTATTAACATTTGTCTCCAGTTTGGAGAAGAAGAATGGTCTTCGTCTCCGACTGGAAACAAAGAAATCAGCTTTGTCTTCGGTTGGAGATGAAGAACCTTCCTTTGTCTCCAAGCTAGAGACAAAGACAAACTCTTTGTCTTCGGCCGGAGTCGAAGGCGGACGAGGGTTACGTTACGAGGTTTTGATTTTTTTAAAAAAATTATTTTAATATAATTTAAAATTATTTTAAAAATTTTAAAAATAATTTTTTCAACAAATTAATCGTCATGTACTCATGTCAACAATAACCGATCAAATAAGTCAATTTCAATTTAATTGCATAATTTTAAATTGTTTAGGGAATCAATATTAATTTTTATTTATAACTTGGACATCGCCGTAACTGAATAATTGGATATATTATCATACAACGACCGGCCGCATGGTTTAACGGACCTCGTCTTCCTTCCGGGGGTTTTCCAGATTTTCTTCTCAAGGGGGTATAGGCTGATTGGACGGTGGGCGAGAGGTGGGTCTAATGAGGGTTTCCAACCGATCCCGGACCGACAGGTCAGTCTAAGTATGTGTCAATGTGTATTAACATTTGAATATGATATTTGGTTTTCCAAATTAATTTACTCATTCTAGTGCCCCCAACCCCAAGGCAAAGGTGATATAGGCAAATGACAAGAGTTTCTTAAGTTCGTGACAATATACATCATGATGTTCAAAAGTCATTCATCTAATTAGGGCGCATAGAAAAATTGGTTGTAGTGGTTGGAGCTGTCTACATTTTGAGTCGTATATTTCTTGAAAGATCATTTGAAAGAATTGTGCTTAAAACTAAACAATATTCTATGACTAATGGTAAAATTTTCAATTTAAAAAGTAAAAATTCAGGTAATTGATATGGTCGGGCACTATTATATTATTTCAACATGGACTAAAATACACAAGAAAGCCGACACGATTTCGCCACCAACGCCTACCTGTCTGCATTAACATCGCTATTGTGATTCTTGATATTTGCTTTTTAATTACTACAACAATCAATTATAGAATCTAGGTAGCTGTCTAACTCTAATTTTTTTCTTTTCTTTTCACCCTTAACACGATTCAACATAACATAGAGTAGAAACTATTTGTTAGTATCAGTGATGAATATGTTTGGGAAAATTATGAGGTCTTGTTGAGTTATTAGGGGCCATGTGTTATTTTTGTTATAAAATATGTTGCTCATAATCACCTTGATAATTCTTGTGGCCTTTGTTCATTAAAATTGTGAGGAGTGGAACGGAGTGTTTTGCGGCTAAAAGAGGTGGTTATGCCACTATAAATAGCCTAATTGGCTTTGTTAAAAAAATACAACAAAAAACAAAAGTTCTCTTCCTCCCTTTTAATCTCTCTGTCCCTTTGTCTGAGCAAAGTGAGGTTCGCCTGTGCTATAGTTGGTATAAGCTTAGCGCAACTAGTCTGTGTAACTTGTTGGAAGCGTGCCGGGATCCTTAACTATACCGTTACCGGGCAAATAACGCTTTTAAGGCAGTGTTATTGTAACACGGCACAGACTTCATATTCTGTTTAGTTGTTCTCCTTTTCCTAAAGAGTGTCAGGATTAGTTGATGTTGCCTCAACTTTCCAACAGTTAAACGCGTTACTTGGGCAATAGTCAACCTTTCGGTACGATGGCTCCTTCGGTCATACCCGATTTATCCAAGATAACCGCCCTCGATGGGAATAATTACAGGTGGTAGGCACAAAGAATGCTGATACTCTTCGAACAACTGAAACTAGTCTATGTGCTGTTCTGTGATCCACCCGAACCTGCTCCGCTAAGGTTCCCCTTTCAAGAACCAAGAGAAATCAGTCCTGAACCGGATTATACTCCTGGTCAAGAACCGGGGGTAACTCTGGTGCAATTTACAGATGACAATATGGTAGCTAGAGGATACCTTATGTCACAAATGACTGACAAATTGTTTGACATCTATGTCAAACAAGACTCGGCAAAAGTTATTTGGAAAATGCTGTTAGAAAAGTATGGTGCCAATGATTGATGTAGTGTGTAGGGTGATATCATCTACTGATTTCATAAATCATTGCTTCCACTAGTACAAAACTGCACATCCGCTACTGTTGTAAAAGGCTTTTCGCTACTTGTACAACAGTAGCGGATGGGAGAGTCTCTGAATGTCGCTGACTTTTCGCTACCGTTGTACAACTGTAGCGAAAAGTCTGATCATCCGTTACCGTTCCTAGCTAAGAACGGTAGCGGATTTTTTTTTAATATTTGATCATCTGCTACCGTTCCTAGCTAGAGGAACGGTAGCGGATTAGTATTTAAAAAAAAAAAAAAAAAAAAAAAAAA